>NC_139554.1:105153910-105303910 GCF_965112155.1 Podarcis liolepis | reverse complement strand
GATCTGTGCTTATAGTGAATGCATGTTCAATCTGCTTATAGTTTACAGTGGTGCCTCGCAAGACGAAAATAATTCGTTCCGCGAGTCTTTTCGTCTTGCGAAGCACAGTCCGTCGCAACTGCGCCTCTTCAAGCGGCTTTAAGAAAAAAGCTCAAGACGTTTTTGTCTTGCGAAGCAAGCCCATAGGGAAATTCGTCTAGCGAAGCAATGCAAAACCGAAAAACCCTTTCGTCTAGCGAGTTTTTCATCTTGCGAGGCATTCGTCTTGCGGGGCACCACTGTATTTATTTAGCTGCTCACAGTGAGAAGAACCATAACTATTGGTGAAGGTCATAATGTCAAAAACCTCCCAGCAGGCTTTGGTAACAGGAGAGCGAGATTCACAGATGCCACCCATCATTGTTATGGGTTGATGGGCAGGCAAATAGTTACCCCCCTAGCTGCCCTCTCCCTATTGCCGGGCACCCGTGGTTACTTGAAAGAAAATCACCTTTCACACACATAGAGCGCCTTTTCATAATTTCATTACCATTATTGCTATCTATCTCTATATACTTGTAAACCTCTGAGAAGCCATTGGCATGTAAGCACTATATAAATGAATAAATGAATACAATCTCTACTTACGTTCCACACGGGCTCGCTTCTGCCCATTAACGACAGAACAGGAGTGTAGGGAAGGAACTTTAAACTCCATCAAAATCAATAAAACTTGACTTCAGGGAATTCAAAGCCAGGAGCTTTGAATATAAAACATACTCCTCCCAGAATCTAGTATGTGGGACAAAGCTCCCCACTTCTGAAATGTTCTGCATTTATTTCATTTCATTTGTATCTTTCCTCGAAGAAGTTCATGGGTTTCTTCTGTCCCTCCTGATTTATTCTCACAACAAGTACTATGAGGTAGGTTAGGCTAAGTATATAAGAGAACATTTGGCACAGGTCACCTAGAAAGCTTTAGGTGGTGATTTGAACCTGGGTTTTCCCAGTCCTAGAATCTCTCTACACCACAATGCACATAACCATTCAGAACTTTGGTAAACAGCCTCCTTTGGTCCAAACTGATTTGGAGGCTGTCTGCCTGGGGTCTAAAACTGAAAGCTGATTTGGGGGAAAACCTGAAGTTGCATGCCTTCTTCATCCTTTATCACTGGGAGTTATTTTACTGTATGATGTGATATTTTACTGTATTTCTGGTTTCTATGGAAGCCGCCCAGAGTGGCTGGGGAGACCCAGCCAGATGGGCGGGGTATAAATAATAAATAATAAATTATTATTATTATTATTATTATTATTATTATTATTATTATTATTATTATTATTATTTTATTTACAAAAAACAATGTACCTCTATGGGTGGGAATGCAGGCATATAGCTCTCATGTCACCAATTCTCTCTGTGATCTCATCAAAACCTAAACTGTAATTTAAATGGGTGTTTCTTCTTTATTCAAGACAGCAAAAAAACATCAACAACCAACCAACCAACTCATTTTTAAATCTATATATGTGTGTGTAACTTTGTACAAATATACAAGAGGATTTTTTTTTAAAAAAACTCGTTTGCCATTGAATAAAAAACAATAATTAATAATATCAGGATTTCATAATCTAGTCATTTGATTACCAAACTATCAGACGGCCCCGATGTGATACCGTTGAATTTCCATTTTATTAAAAGAGAATGTTAACACTGTACAAACCAATTCCGTTTATCCCCTTTTTTGTCTTCAAAAATATATTGTTCCCATTAAGTCTGTTTATCTAGAAGCCCAAAGTGAGAGAGAGGGAGGGAGAGAATAAAAGCCCTTAGAAGTCTTGTGTGCAAGCAGGCATTGTTTGGCATTTGGTGGGCTGCTGGTTTTCTGCTGCGCAAGAGTGCCGGAAGACTGTTGAGATGCAGGAGTGCAAAAGCATTAATGTCAGCACCGGGCAAACATGTTTCTCTCAAGTACTTCTTCTTTTAAAGCAGCTGTTAGCCAGCAATCTGGAACAAAAGGAAGCATGTGAGGAAAACAGTGAAACAGTGCCAGTTTAATAGGCCAAAGAATGAACATTGAATGGGTCAGACCTTGTCCCACACAATGAAAGGGAGAGAAGGTGATATTACTCGTGATAAACTTCATGAGAGACGAAGGGATATGTGGCTCCCTACCCCTTGTTACTTCAAAGAATTATCACATTTAAACCCGGTATATAAACCAAGGAGGGACGCGGGTGGCGCGGTGAGTTAAACCACGGAGCCTAGGACTTGCTGATCAGAAGGTCGGCGGTTCGAATCCCCGCGACAGGGTGAGCTCCCGTTGCTCGGTCCCTGCTCTGCCAACCTAGCAGTTCGAAAGCACATCAAAGTGCAAGTAGATAAATAGGTACTGCTCCCGTGGGAAGGTAAACGGCATTTCCGTGCGCTGCTCTGGTTCGCCAGAAGTGGCTTAGTCATGCTGGCCACATGACCCTGAAGCTGTACACCAGCTCCCTTGGCCAGTAAAGCAAGATGAGCGCCGCAACCCCAGAGTCGGTTACGACTGGACCTAACGGTCAGGGGTCCCTTTACCTTTACCTATATAAACCAACCTCATGTTGACGCGGGTAGCAGTGCTGGATTTATGTATAGGCTAAGTAGGCTGAAGCCTAGGGCCTCTAAATCTAGGGGGGCTCGCCAGCCTGCCAGCTCCCCAGTGCTGCAGTTCCCTTTTTTTAAGAAAAAAAAAGTTAACATTTTCAATGAATATATCCCCTCCATAGACACCTCTGTGATGATGATGGCATTAAAACATCCTGTTCTTATTTCTCCATATTTATAAAGTGAATGTTTTTGTTAGCTTGCTAATGTGGATATAAATATTACATAGCAAAATATGCTTGCTATTATCTGTTTCTATGTTTTCCCATATATGGATGATTTATTTATTGTTCTTGTGAGCCATTGAGGGCATCATTTGGGGAGTGACATATAAGTAAACTTGCTGATAATAGTAATGCAAGAATTGGCCCCTGGGATGCAACACTGATGTTGGAAACTTGGAGAGGGCTGGTGCAGCCATTGGGGAGCAGAGGCCACCACCTCAGGGGGTAGAAGCAGCACCCCCGTGGACGCCCTCTGCCTGCTCCACCACCTCTGCCACCACGGGAGAAGCACCAGCAGAATTGGTGACAATTTCGGCCAATTTTAGGCGAGATATTGTGGAGTGTAAGAGATCCCACCCAAAATAAGCCAGATTTCACACGAAATCAGCGCTGATACCAGCACCGCTTCTCCACCAGTGGTGGAAGCAGCAGGGGGAAGTGCCACAGATGGTGGAAGTGGCAGAGTGGCACTTCCTGTTTCGCTTCAAGCAGTGAAACAGGACACACCGCTCTTGCCTTGGATATACTATTAATACTCTTTATAGCGGTGCTAGTTGACTGAGCTGGTTGGGTGACCTCAGATTTTGAGCGGTATAACCTTTTTTTCTTTTTTCCTTGCAGATTTGTTGATTAGTCTCAGAACTGGAGCTGTTCCATCAGCGTTAAACCTCTCAGGCGAGCCTCTTGAAGATGCTTCATGACTTTGCTATTAATTAATTAGGATGTCACAATCAGATCTAACTGTAGCTTGTAATTAATTATTTCTGAATTTCATCGGAATGTGATCCTGCCTTATAACAGTTTACTTTATTTCATGTGATAAAAAAATCTTGGCAACTTAAATGACTGTTACTTCCTATAATAAGTATACTTCCACATGTCAGCTCCAGCTGGATGTTTTTTGACATGGACTGACATCATATTAAAACAAGTATCCCTGTGGGATGGCCATGGGGCTACAGGTGATTTTTCTGGATTCTGTTTTCTGGGGTGAACTATCCACATCAACCACTACTAATGAAGCAGTATCTATTTATGCAGATCTTGAGGGCAAGAAGGCTTACTGCCATGTTTGTTCTAGAGCAGCGATGGCTCTCCAGATGTCACTGATCTCTCATCACCCCTAAGCATTGGCCATGCTGGCTGGGGCTGATGGGAGTTGGAGTCCAACAACATCCAGAGGACCACTGGGCTAGAGGCCTATCCAGGGCTAAACTAGTCATGAAGCACAAGGCATGTCCTTTTAACTTTGGCAGAAGTTGTGAGGGATTCTGAAGAGCAGTGGCACGGCGGAAAGGATGTGTAAACCCTTGCTTTCAGGACAGTTTCTCCAATCAAAACCAACCCCACTCCCACTATTTTTCTGTCTTCAGGGGTAAGTATACAAGGTCACTTTTTCCATAAGTTTTTTCTTCCCAATAGTTTAGTGTGTGATTTTGTTAAGAATAACCTGAGGGGGAAAAGGATGCCAGACTCTTATATCTCCCCTGTGGTATTGCTCTGATCATATTTATAGCTCTCTGAGGCTTAAAAAGTTTATTATAATATAATGTATTGTATTGTCTTTATATTATATTATATTATATTATATTATATTATATTATATTATATTATATTATATTATATTATATTATATTATATTATATTATATTATATATACTGTATGCATCTGCTATGCCACATCTGGTCTGGTCCTTAGTGATATGTGAAAGTATGCTTTTGGGTATGGCCCTTTTCCAGACTGATATACATTTCAGTGAAAACTATCAAACCTGCTTCTAATCCAACCAAAATTTTAAGCCCCATTGATTTCAAAGGAAACAAAAACTGAGCATGCACAGAAATAGTTACACTGTAATGAATGGGCAGTGCAACCCTATGCATGTTCCTCTGAAAGGAAGTCCTACTGTATTCAAAGAGGTTTGCTCTCAATTCAGTGTGCGTAGGGTTCTGCGTAGGTGACTGCTGCAGATTAGGACTGGTAGGGTGGAAGGCAAGGAGGCCAACAGTAGGGGGAGCCAGAGTCAATGACAGGCAAACTAATTCTAGTTTTGTTTTCATTCTGCTTCCTGTTGAGTTCTACAAGGGCAACAGTGAGATTAAGGAGAAGGAAGGTGACCAGCCGCGCCATTCCCTGGACTAACTGTAAGTATGAAGTGAAGTCTGGGCTTGGTGGAGCAGTGCTGGATTTTTCCTAATGGACCAGACACCACTAATAAGAATGTAAGCCTAAACAGTACTTAGGCTTGGCTGGAATGTACCCTATATGTGGGGTTGAGACTGTGATTTTAATGAGTGCATTGTAAATGTATTGCACAGATTTCTGCTAATATACAGCATTAGTAGCAAGTGGCAATCTTGAATGATGTAGATAGTCATGCTTCCTGTATGAAGGCTGGGGAGGGAGACTGGATTAATTAGTTTCTCCAGTCTGAGTATTTAAATTCTCACTGCTCTTCTTCTGTATAGGAATTCAAGGGAGAGTTGTCAGTAATAATTTCTTGAGAGATTTTTAAAAACCTGTGTCTCCCTCCCTTATTAGTTTTAATCAAGAGTCACGGCTCCCTAAGCTTGCTTTGAAAATTATTACCTATCAGCAAGACGGAAGACCAACATATGAGCTATTGACAGCAAAAGAGGAGAAGTTCTTCATGATAGCTAGCTGTTGAGACAAGAGTCCCTTGTTTTGTTTTGTTTTATCCATCTACCTGAAATGAAGTTCTTAAATAAAGCAACAATAGTCGAACTCTATGATGGCATTCGCTTTGTTCTACAGGCAGAGGCTCTGATCCAAGGATTTGTGGGCGTTCCTAAGGGGCGTGTTATGCCAAGAGATCTGCAATTGGATCTTCCCACATGATTTTATTACATACAGGCGCAAATATTCTAACTTTATGTTTCTCCCCTGTGACAAATAGCAGCATGGTCAGCACAGGGCAATTAATTAACCAATAATTTTAAAAGAATGAACCTGGCATTCATTTGGCAAGCTGAAATCTACGTGGAAGGACCAACAGCTCTTAGCTCCATTAGTATGTCAAGGTTAGACCACAGCATCAAAAATAATACAGACCACAAACATCATATATTTTAGCTTACTCAAGGAAAATAAAAGGTATCAGACAGTGTGTTCACATGCACAATCAATAGCATATTGATTTCGATAACTTTCCCCTATCCTTGCAGCCTGACAAGCAACAACCCTTCTAATCTATTTTTGATTTCCTTAATTTTAATTAAGAGCAACAAGTGAACATACCAGTAGGTTTGCCCACAGTCAGCTGAGGTTTCCTGAGCATAGCTTCCTGACTTCATTTACAAAATGGTACATGGGGGTGATGCTCTTCCATTTCAACACAAACCCATAGCCATTTTTCATAACTAATATTACTCAGTCCCCTGATAAAATGGCAGTTGTAATGGACTGCGATCTCAAAGATGTCAAAGCATGTCTCAGCATCCGATTGGGGAGTGATGCTAAGGAATCTGGCCTACACCTTTCAACTCACTGAATCTATATGGAGTATTTCATTTTAGTGCCACATCAGAGCTGAAGAGTCCTAAAGTCTATTAAGTCTTAACTAGAGTTTTACACAAATGGTCCCTTAAAATTCTCCACTCTGTTTATGAGCAGAGAAATTGGGGGGCACTTTCACTACATTTCTCCAACAGTTTCTCAAAGATTGCTCACCATTAGTAGTTGCAGTAGCACAATACCCCCCCCTTTAATGCTATTGCAAGTGGCATAGCAGCAACTGTGTTGGCAGCTTGGCCACCATTTTGTATCCTCCACAATGCTTCAGACACAGACTTGTTCTGGGGCATTGTGAGAGGAAAATGGTGGCTACTACAAAAAACGGTGGAGAACATTTGGGAGGAGTTCTTTGGCCCTTTTTGTTATGTATTGAAGTTCTCACCCTGGCCAGCAGGAGTATTGTGTATGTAGTTTTCACTCAGGTCCACGTTAGTTAGTTTAGGCGGGAAACCCTGGGTTGTTGTTGCTACAATGTTGACAGCTGGTTGCCTATAAAAGCAGGCCGGCTGAGCTGTTTGCTGTTCAGTTCTGTCCAGCTTACAAATAAAGAGCTGCTTTGGAGAAATCGCTGTGTCGTCTGCTATGTCTACCCACTATTTAACACTTTTCTAGGAGGTTGACTAAGATAAAGAAAAATATTACAAAAGAGTAGATTGTCTGCAACACTTTTTATGTGAACAGTACCATGGTCTCTCTCAACAACTTCTTTCCAGACCCATGGCCATTGCTCTGCTGCTTGAGTCTTATATGACACAAAAATATCATCCATGTTTTTATTGAATTGAATTTTGTTTAGCCTTCTTCTCAGAAGGGAAAATATTCAGAGGTTGAACTGTTTGGCATGGGAAGAACAAAGCAGAGTAACTCAGATATTGGAAGCTTATAGGCTCAATTTATAGGCCCGTGCCATCAAACAACTATTGATGCTTGAGAGTTTCCAATTGCTGGTAATGGACTGCGGGGTGGGTGGGTGCGGGATAATGTGTTTGATCGATCAGCATGGACAAATTTCATTTAGAGGATCAATAACAGTTTATACTTGACAGAGCTGAGGGAGCACATTTATTTTTCCCTTGGATTGAATAAATGTTTTCAATGGGACCACAAATATAAAGCAAATCTAACCGTTTCTTAACTTGAGGCAGATATGTGTTATTGCAAGCAATGTGTATTTAAAACTAATATACAGGGCAATGGATAGCCAGAGGCTGAAGTTGCTGAACGAAATGAATGTATAGTTTATTAAAATGGAACATATGGCAAGTAGACGGGTTTGTTTTCCTAGCTGCGTGAAATCCATAACAGAAGCAATCATTTTCTTAAAAGCACAGTTGTTTGTTTGTTTGTGTATGTGTGTGTGTAGTGTGTAGTGTGATGTGATGCATTAAGGATAAATCAGCAAAACCTTTTTTTAAAAAAATTATGAAATGTAAGAGCCCAACTTAGCTGTCACAGTTCCATCAAAATATGATAATGGTTTATTGCATTACATTCTGACAGTATACTGTACAAAGTTGTCAGTGCTTAAGAACTACAAGCCAAGTAGCTGCTGATGCAAATTGCATGCTCACCATCAAGCTTTCCAGTAATTACAATCATCTAGCGCATACCAGATTTTTTTTTAAGGGATAGGAGCACAACCAGAATTGTATATGTGTGTGTGTGTGTGTGTGTGTGTGTGAGAGAGAGAGAGAGAGAGAGAGAGAGAGAGAGATAACCCAAACAATGTGCACACACTATGCGAAGAGCATGGCCCCATTGCTTCCAAACAGTCCAGTAGGTGCAAAGGGCAAATGGGGTTTCTAAGGTCAATTCTCAAGACCAAAGTAGTATGTTGAAATGTGAGTGTGACTTACACTGGGATGAGTTGGAGACATTTATTTCACCCTGAATCCAAAACCATACCTTTTGCAATGCGTCCAGATTTTACTGGTGCACAGTACTGCTTAGGCAGTAAAAACTAGACGCACTATTCATGAGCAATTGCTGCAGTGCCTGTTTTGGAGGCAGCTTGTTGTGGAGATGTTTGTAAGCAGGTGTCATGGGCCAGGAGTCGGCTTCACCTGCTGAGCAACCGCCTGAAGGAGCAGAAGGCGAAGTGACTCCAGCTACTGCTGATCGGCCTTCTTGCTCCTGATGAGAACCAGCTGGTTTCAGCTTTCTTAAGCAGGGTTTCCAGCCTCTGTCAGTTTCTGGAAACAACATTCATTGTTCCTGACCAGACCGTTCTGCTTCTTGCTTCTCATGGCCTTGGACCCTCGGTTTTCTTGACCCCCCGGATTGTCTGACTATGTGAACTGAGATACTCCTGACCTTAGGCCTGGACTGGACCTTGTTTATGTACTCTGACGCCAGGCAAGTACTCCCCCTGAGACTTGGCTGGTTGGCAGGCTTCTCCTTCCACTGAGCTCTGCTGTGGTTGGCAGCACAGGACCACGGCAGCAGGTGTATCACTCAACCTCTAAGAGGATTTCTAAACACACTAAGGGATAATTCAGGTATGTCTGCACTAATAACTGGCATTATGCAAAAACTTGCACTAGCAACCCATTCCCCTCAAGCTTTTGATATGAGTTAGTCCCCACCCACCCCAAAGCCCCAGAAATCTCCATTGATGTTGCATTACATGTGTGTGGCATTTTTCACATACGTTTCCCTTTGGAGCAGTCTGTAGTACTGCGTGCAGCTAAGAAACGGAGTGTTGCGGTTTGGTAGTACAGGACCTATGCAATGAGCCGTCTTTGGTTCACATTTTCCGTCTTTGGTTCACATATTGCCTCAGGTGGTCTTGTGTCCTCCTTGGAAAAGGAGGGGCCCAAGCTTACGGAGGAAGAGCAGGAGTCTTGAAGTTGTCAATCAACAGTCAGCATTTGGACAGCAGACTGAAAAGTCACTCAGATCACAGCAGATATACAGGGCATTTTTTCAGCCAGAACTCAGTTCTGGCACCTCCCAGGTGGGCACCGTTGCCACTATAAGAGAACAAGGGAGGTGTTCATGGTGAGTTCCAGCACCTCTTGTTCTAGAAAAATAGCTCTGGGGATATGTATTTTTATTTAGACAATAGTAACTATTTCTCAATCTGCAGCTATACCTAAAATCTAGCATATGAAGTATTTCCTCTTTTTGTTGTTGTTGCTGTTGAAAATTAGAAGTGGCCGCCCAAATTTCACTTCAGCTATGAGCTCCGTAGGTGGCCTGTGGCAAGTTACAGCCTCTCAGCCTGTCCCAACCTTATCATCTGTAACATGGGACTGACAAGTTGGGCCCAACTTATAGGGTCACTGTGAAGATTGCTGAGATAATATATGGAAAGTGCTTTGAGCGAGCACCAAAAGCCTAAATAAACACGAAGCCCTATTCTTAGCATGGTAGGCAGCCCTGTTCTTTAAACTCGCTGAGCTTCAGCAGTGAGAAGTCAGTTACAATAAAGGACATTGTGTAGGCCACTGGCTATCTCAGGCACACTTTCTTTCAAAAGAAACAACAAGAATGGTTTAAAATGCATATTGTCTGTGCATGTTTCAGTAACCAAAATGCCAGCTATGCCTGCCTTAGGGCTGCTTGTATGTCAAATGATTAAGTCTTCAAGACTCATAACCACAGGGTCATTATCAATGGTACTTCTAGGTCATTGTGCGCTCTACACCGTTTGAGGCAATGGTTGACCTTTTGACAACACTGCTGGGTAACATGGTTTCTGAGGGCATAAATAATCATTGTTAATTTGTGATGTGAGGGGCTGTTTTGTTTTTACAAAATGTGTGCATATTATAAGACTATGTGACTTAAGGATACTCAATTAGGAAAGCAAAACAGTTTCGCTTGGATTTCTGTCTTTCTCCCCAGTGACTTTTAAAGTCGGAGGAAGGATGGGGAGGAGGCTATATATGCCAACCATAATAGTCTAAAAGATAAAATTAGACCTATATGCTAGGGAAGGGCCGGTAGACCATCTGCTTTTCATGCAGAAGGTCCAAGGTTCAATCGCTGGCATCTCCTTCCTGAAACCCTGGAGATCTGCTGCCAGGCAGTGTAGGGACACTGAGCAAGATGATCTGATGGTCTGATTTGGTATAAGGCAGATTCCTATGTTCCTATATCGTCTCACAATATAACAGGAAAGCTATCCAGGATAGCTAACCTGTGGCCTTCAAGATTCTGCTGCCCTACCACTTCCATCAGCCTTCACTAACTTGACCAATGGTCAGGGATGATGGGAGCAACAACTGGAGGGACACAAGTTATCCATTCCCACTTCAGACCCATGGATATCAGAGGGACCGATTTCACTGCATGAACCTGAAACTGCATAGTTTACTCCTTCAGTACATTGCCTTGATTTCCAAGAGTGTACTTAAGAGTAAGTGGTTGGAAGGTTTTGGTATCTAATATTTGGAGGTCCGGAAAATAGGAAACTGCCTTACTGCAAATCAAACTATTTGTCCATCTAGATCAGCCTTCTAACTCATAGGGGTTTATTCTGAGACTCTCAGGGATCTTTCTGATTACCTGGTCATTTGATTCTTCATTACAATTCCATAAGTGTTAGGGTTTTAACTAGTCTTTTTTTCTGGGGGTACGCATACCCCTAAACATTTTGTGAATCTTTGTATTTTTGTCCATTTACTGTATTTATTCCCCCCCCCCCCGATTTGAACTATAAAATGGTGATTTTCTTGAGTCAGAATGAGAGTAACCCTAAACATTTTTAAAGAAAAAAAGCACTGGTTTTAACATTCACTTTGATTAACAGCCTGTTCCTTTCTTTCTTTACCAAGAGCCCAGACTCTCCCTTTATAAGCAACTAATTCATTGTGGAAGCTTATTTAACTACTTGTTTTCCTTGTTTTCTTGGGGAAGGGAGTGGGGCGTGGGAAGAGAAGGACCGCACCCTACAATTTTTTTAAAGTTCATGCTACAAATTTGCAAGAGAAATTTTGAGACAGAACTGGCCACACATTGTTTGAAAACTGTATACTTCAAGTAAGGAATGCAGCAAATCAGCTTGCCAAGGGCCTAGCTGCTGCTGCTGCTGAGATACTGTATCACACTATTAATTAAAATACAAGTCAGTTCTTCCTCCCTCCCCCCCTCTCCAGCACTTGTAGCCTGTGGGTATCCAATGCACTCCACTTGATTGAGTCAGGTGGCGATGGCAGCAGCAGAGGCAGCACAAGCATTCATGATTCTGTGTGCTTGGAGTGATGGCATGAGAAGGCAGTGAGAAGAGGAGGGATGCAAAGCCGTTTTCTGTTCTCTCTTATATCAAGACAAATGTGCTGCAATGCTCAGACTGCAAAAAAGAAGAAGACTACAAGAGATCTACCCTTAAAACCTTTCCACTGTGATTTAAACAAGGGGGTCCAACTCCTCCGAAACTCTGAGTCTTGTAGCGTACTCAGATCTTTGTATGGCCAAGGCAACTGTTTCCATGGTGATGCAAAGCATTTGACAATGGTCACTGTTTTGGTGAAGCAAATTAGTCCATGCAGGAGACCTGTATTTAGTAATAAGGTGGGATACTCCCCCCCCTTTCCTGGGAAGGCGAGGCATCAAGGAACATGGGTGGGGGTGGGGAAAAAGAAATTTCCTTATTCAGTGCAAAGCAAGTCATATTCAAGCACACAAAAATAAACCCAACAGCAGCAACAGGGGAATGAAATTAAACATGTTATAGTTGGGAGTACAGCCAAATCATGAAATATATGTTTAAAATCAGAAAGCTTGGAAATCAAATTTCACTAGTCTCAGGTAAAAGTCCTGGTTTATGCAAAGTACTTGGATTTCTTTTCTGTCAAAAATGTCTGGGTAGGATTTTGTACCTTCCCTTCCCAAGTGCAGAACAATCAGCCATATTGTTAAACAGCAGCACTTCCTTGATCCAGCAAGGGATATAGCCTTACACTTACACCCACCCACCCACCCACCCACCCCCTGAAATGGCTACAGATGTGCATCTGGGGAGATGGACATTCTATGCACATCTCACTACTCACCTAAGCCTCACTGAACTGATGCTATACAGTGGTACCTCTGGTTACGAACTTAATTCGTTCTGGAGGTCCGTTCTTAACCTGAAACTGTTCTTAACCTGAGGTACCACTTTAGCTAATGGGGCCTCCCACTGCCGCCATGTGACTTCTGTTCTCATCCTGAGGTAAAGTTCTTAACCCGAGGTACTACTTCCAGGTTAGCAGAGTCTGTAACCCAAAGTGTTTGTAACCTGAGGTGTTTGTAACCTGAGGTACCACTGTATGTCCTTTAAAGCATTTTGGTATGCATATCCTTATCCAGAAGTATTAGCTTGGTTGTTTATTTAATTCTTTCTACTGAAAAAGCCTTCAGCAACTAGCTGCCTTCTGCTAGGATCAATGACTAGTAATTGCAGCTCATTGGCTTTGAAGGGACTAATAAATCTAAACATTTCAATTTTCAATCAGAGATATAGCCAAAGAATGAGGGCTGGTTCAAACATTACATACTAGCAGCACCACACCCACCGTTGCTCTGGAATTCTAAGAAACAAATAAAGTGCAGTTTGGAAATCAATGTTTAAAATCAATGTGGTTTTGAAAGGTTCTGTCCATCGCCCCGATTCAAACTGGTATCCAATTGCATCCATACACAGATGGGAGCCGGCTCCTCAAACTTCGGAAACATTATTTAGAATTTAGTTAGAATTTATCTTTAGGAAGTGTCCCAACTGAATCACAGGTAAACAACCTTCCAAAATATGTCGCAGATTTTGTACACAGGAGAAATTTAACTGGAGGACAAAATCTGATTCAGATGTAGACTGATACACGGAACAATCACACATGTTTTCTGTATGACGGTGCGTGTGGGGATACTGCCACCCACTGCAGCTTCTCAAATCTTGCATATCACTTGCTGTTGTGTTATTGCTACATATTATGATCTATGTGTTAGTTTGTTTCATATTTGTTGGATGCAGAAGTTGCTTCAATAAAAAATAAAAATGCAACATTTGAAACAGCAAGAAATCACTCCCATTTAATATAAACCGCTCTGGAGCAAACTGAATCCCGGGTAATAATATTTAAACTTCGGTTGTCTTCTCTGCCATTGCCTGTTTTACATCAAAATATGGTCTTCTGAGATTTGCCGTTCCAATCATTATCCAAATGCCTTGGGGACATAAAAGAAGATAATCAGAATTTCAAATAAATCGAAGGTCTATTTACATAGGCTTGTAGAGGCAATGAGCTATGTGAAATACACAATAGATTCAGACTGTTGCTGTAACTAGTATTTTATACAGTTCACTCACATTCCTAACAAACAACAATTCTGCCATTGTTCCGGATTACCTGTTCTATTCCTGATCTGGAAATTACTACTCCTATCATATTTGTATCCCTGGCGACACAGTCACATTTTTGAAGGAATATATTTCCGTATATCAGCGAGTCCTCGCCCTGAGATCAGCGGGGGAGGTCTGTTTCACTGCCCCTCTGGCAAATGTAGCCCCTTGTGCAGTGAAACAGAATAGGACCTTCTTGGTAGTGGCACCCAAACAAAACCCTATCTTTCCACCCAGGCTTTTGGAAGAAATTGATTGTTCAAGCTCAGGGTAATTATGATGTCTGCTACAGTACTTATATGATGGTGTAATGTTTCTTTTTAAAAATGATTGTTGTTTATGATTATTACTAGCCTTGATGACTAAGTTTTACATCCACTGTCATAGGTAGTATGTCCATGAATACCATTTGCTTGGAATTGCAAGTAGGAAGAGTGCAGTTGCACTCAGATCTTGCTTATGAGCATCCCATAAACATCTAGTTGGCTATGGTGAGAACAGGATAATGGACTAGGTGGGCCATTGGTTTAATCCAGTGGGGCTCTTATGACATTCCTAAAGTCTTCTTTATGATTACCCAATTATTCTTTTTTCAGATATACCCTGAAACTGTATTGTTTTTACAAATATGCTCCAAGCAGTCCTAAAGGCAAAGGTAAAGGTACCCATGACCATTAGGTCCAGTCACAGATGCCTCTGGGGTTGCGGTGCTCATCTCACTTTACAGGCTGAGGGAGCCAGCGTTCGTCCACAGACAGTTTTCCTGAGTCATGTGGCCAGCATGACTAAGCCGCTTCTGGCACAATGGAACACCGAAACCAGAGCAGCACATGGAAATGGCGTTTACCTTCCTGCCAGAGTGGTACCTATTTATCTACTTGCACTTTTTGGCGTGCTTTCAAACTGCTAGGTTGGCAGGAGCTGGGTCCGAGCAACAGGAGCTCACTCCATCGCGTGGATTCAAACCGCCGACCTTCTGATCAGCAAGCCCAAGAGGTTCAGTGGTTTGGACCACAGCGCCATCCACGTCCCTCCAAGAAGTCCTAAGATGGTTTAAAAATAGAACAAATAATGATGATGATGATGATGATTTTTGCATCAGTAGTTTGATTTCAACTAGTGTGAGACAGACAGGAATTCCCAGTCCTTACTGCTTATATACAGGAGTCAGGACTTACTCTTTCTATATGAATAAAATGAATTAGTCAATCAGTCAGTGACAAAAACATCCTATGCAATCAAAAGATTTTTCATGTTAAGATTAATTTAGTGTAATGCAAGCTTAAATATTGCATAAGCCCCCTTGACATTGAAATATACGGCTCGGAGGCAAGACTGGAGCAAATACTGCCAGCCACTAAAAAGCTGGACAGAAAGGATAATGGAACACATTATCACATTCTTCTCTCATTCTTTGTGTGGCAGCTGATAATAAGGGAGGTGGGAGGAGACGAGGAGGGAGGAAAGTTAAGCTGTCAAAGACCTTCCGATTTTAAAGCTGTTTCTGCACCAAGTGAACTGCAGGAATAACTCTGCTAGACCCAACTACTCATACTGTCATCATTTTATGAAGAAGGAGCACATGAAATATTGTAGTGCTTGGCAAGGGCCCTTATTCCTCAGATATTCTGTGGAGGTTTGCAATGGAGAGCTTAAGGTATTTTCACACATCATGCTACCGTTATGTGTCCTGGAGCATCGCGAACCCTATTTGAGTACATGGTTGAATGTGCAGGAACCTGTTCTCCAGTTCAACAGAAAGCTGTGCCAGAATATGGGATTACCATTGCACCTTGACCTATACGAGCTTTTGGTGTCATGAACATAAGCACGTAAAAAGTGCCTGCTGGATCTTGCCCAGCATCTTGCTCTCACTGTGGCCAACCAGGTGTCTCTGGGAATCCCACAAGGGCCTGAGTGCAACAGCACTTTCTCCTCCAGCAGTTTCCAGCAACTGATATTCAGGAGAATGCTGCCTCTAACAGTGGAGACAGAACATTGCCATGAGGGTTACTGATAGGCTATCCTATGAAGCAGAATCTTGGTGTTCCACCATTATAATGCAAATAAATAAATAGGAGTGTCAAAGGAGAGGCTATGCATCCCTCAGTTGTGAATATTCTATTTTCATTGGCTTTATACATTGTTGCTATTTGGTAATAATTTATTTTGGTTAAACTATATGTAATCCACCATGGATTATAGTTAATCCTTCTATCCCTCTTCTCTCTCTCTCTCTCTATGTATATGTGTGTGTGTATGTATGTATATGTATGTATGTGTGCATGCACACACACCATCTATATATCTATATATCTATATATCTATATATCTATATATCTATATATCTATATATCTATATATCTATATATCTATATATCTATATATCTATATATAGATATAGATAAAAAAATATATAGGTATATATAGTGGCACCTCAGGTTAAGAACTTAATTCATTCTGGAGGTCTGTTCTTAACCTGAAACTGTTCTTAACCTGAAGCACCACTTTAGCTAATGGGACCTCCAGCTGCCGCCATGCCACCGCTGCACGATTTCTGTTCTCATCCTGAAACAAAGTTCTTAACCCGAGGTTCTATTTCTGGGTTAGCGGAGTCTGTAACCTGAAGCGTCTGTAACCCGAGGTACCACTGTATATAGAGAATGAGTTTCCCCAAATAAAACAGCAAAACATACCGTAAATAACAAGAATTTACTCCCTTCCCCAAGGAACTGGTTATCCACCATAGTACATTGGTCCAATTTAGATAAAAACAATCACTATTTAAGTCAAGTCTGAGCAGTCATGTACCAAAATACCCCTTTCCCTAAGTGTCCTTGAGTTTCTGGTGGTCCTCTTTCAATTAAGTAAAGTTATGATTCTTCAGAATCATATTTGGTGCCCTGATTTCTTGTCCCTTGTGCATCCTTGTGGACAATTTTTCCACCACAGAACTCTCAATGTATATCTGAAAACACAAAAAGATATTTCCTAAACAGTTTGCTGCTTGCTTGCTTGCTCAATCACACAGCTCGGAGAACATAAGGGGAGACCAAAGGGGAGTGTTAGGTGGGGCTGCTTACTCTCCCAGGGCTTCTCTGGTAGGACAAGAAGACAGAGCAGGAGGGACTGTTTGTGCCTGCAAACAGCAAGGGCAGCTGTCTAAGCTCGTTGGGGTCTGGGACCCTGCTGCATACACACCATACAATTAAATAACGTATAAAGCACATTATTTGCCCCCAAAGAACCTTGGGAACTGCAGTTTACCCCTCACAGAGCTTGAATTCCCAGCACCCTAAATAAACCAGTTCCCAGTATTATTTGGAGGAAATGGCGTTTTACAGGTGCTCTGTGTGTACACAGCCCCATATGTACTAGTTAGGCCCTTTGAGGGATGATTCAGGAGGCAGCACGCAATCACATGTGTAAAATACATTTGAGGTGGTGGTAGGGAAATTAAGCATCTGTTAAAAGAATATTAAAGCTGCATAGCTAACCAGATGGAGGTTAGGAAATTTGAAAGTTGAGGTTGGCTCATCCAGAATTAATTCGTCTTCCTAACACCTACAACACATTCCGTTTATCTTGGCATGCTTTTGCTCTCCCTACAGGAGCACTCACAGGCATTGCTAACAAAAATGGCTACATACTTCTTAATTAAAAGGGGGGAGGGAATAAAATCAGGCATGAGCTGTGCAGTCCCTAGGGGCCATACTGAGGGGGAGAACTGGTTGGACTGAGCTTGATATGAACCCGTAGCCTGTCTGTTTACATCCTTGGGAAGCGCTCTTCACCAGCCAATCAGAAGAGCCATGCCCACAATCACATGGGCTACTTCAGGGGCAGAACACATCCATCATTGGGCGTTTGTCCATTTGGGGCTTGCTTGGATGGCTTCTGGCCTATTGGAAGTGAGAAATGAATGCCCGCCCTCCCACTGCAAGAAAATGAGAGAGGTGCCAAAAGTCATTATAAAAAATAGAGGTGCTTTTTGATTGGGGAAGAAAAAACCCCAACTGAAACCAAATGAGTGATCTCGGCTTAGACCCAACATTTTGCTTTTTTGTTTGTTCCAAATCCTCAGAGATATGTTAGTATCAGCACGAGCTGTTCCGCAAACAGCCTCACAAAACAGCATCAACATGTTGAGAGACCACCAGAAAAATCTCAGTTAATAATAGTGAAGTGCAATCTGCCATAAACATGGAGAAACGATTTTGCTTGCAGACTTTCATTTTTCATAGATGGACATAGATGGTAACTGGGTTTGAACATATAGATTAAAAAACAACAACAACCATCCCTGCACAAGTAATATGTGTGCAGAAATGTGTTCAGTTGTGTGCAAGGTGAGATTGTTCCCATTTGACATAGGAGCATAACCGCCATTAAGTATTAACTAGACAGGTACTAGTAATAGCCCTTGTCAACACTTTCAAAGGAAATCAATATACAACATAAATGTAAAATTAAAAAGGTTCTTCCCTAGATAGCAATGTGTAACTTGGGCTGAACACTTAAAACGCCTCCTAATAATCTGCATCCCTCTTTTTTCCACCATCCCTCTCCAGATACACAGAAGCAGGGTTGGGTGCCCTTTCGAACGTTAGTTAATGCAACACATTGTAAAACCTTTGCAGCAATCTATATGTGCTGGCAGATGGTTGCTGCCATGTATGGCTAAGAGGGACCACCCCCTCTCCTATTTTACAGAGGCGAGTCCTCTGATTGAAGGAGTCTTCTGTGTGAGGGGCTGTTCAGTCTGGGAACCATAAGAAGGGAGAGTGGGGTGCTCCTTGAGGTGGCCTACCTCAACACTAAATACTTAGTCAGCAAACTGAAATGGCACAACGGTCACCTTATCATTGACTTCCCCACTATGGTAAGATGTGTTATATTTCTGTTCAATTTAAAGTGATAACGTCAAATTTTGCATTTCTACATATAAACCTGCACATATAAGTTTAATGCAAATCTGTGTCTTCCTTTGCTGTCTCTTTTTGGTGCTGTGCTTCTTTTTGCGGGGAGGGGGCATTTGTTTGCGCAATGCATAAATGGCCATGCTCAATGCAGCCTGTTTGCATAGCACACTGGTCTTTCTCCCCTCATACTGTGCAGTTTCACTTACCCATGTGGTATCATGTGGTGCAAACTCCATGCCAATCTACTGTGCAACTTGGTCCTATAGAACAGTGTCAATATCAATGAGCACACTAAAAGGAGGGCTATTTCCACCCCCCCTAAAAACCATTACTGAATTAGTTCAACTTTCCCGAATACTTTACCTGTGAAATTATTTCCTGTTGCCACTTTCCCAAGGGCCAGTTCAAATAACAGCAATCTTGTCTATCACGTGGCATGGCACACTGGCGCACTGTGCCCACCATCACAATCTTCACTTGTCTATGTGGCGATGGCATATCCAGCTGATGCCCTATGCATGTAAAAGCCTATTTTCACAGGCCAAAAATGAATGCTCAGCTCCCGGATTTTATCGGACCATGTGGTTTTGATCTATGTATGTTGGATTTTGTGTGCATAGTCCATAATTTGGATGTGATGTCCCTGGGTAGATGTCCAGGGATAACAGAGATAGAGACAGTGACACAATGGATGGGAAGAATGTCTCCCTCTATGCAATGGCTGGGTTAGTATTGTCCAAAGTAGCCCCAGTTGGACGTTCGGGCACCGGAGCAAGGAAAACCAATAATTTCAGGGGCGAGTGTGTGATTCAAAACAAAACTTAATGATATGTCGGGTGTAGGAGATACTATCCTCAGTCCTCTTGTTTCAGAGCAAAAATCAAAGCATGTTAATAAAGGGGTGAAGAGGTTGTTTTTCATATGACATACAAAGGAATGAACATGGAACTACACTTGGGACTTTTGTTTCCAGAGATGAACTCATAGCTGATGGTCAGGCAGCCAAAGAGTTAAGAAAAATACATTTTGTAATCGGAACAACACATTTTGACACAAGTAACACAGTCAGTGGAGTAGCGGTTAAGGAGATCTAGCATTCTCAAAATGAAAGTGGATTTGAATACAATGCTAGCACACAAAATAAAATTCATAGCAATGATCACATTCATATATTGCATTAATCTGTGTGAAAATAAATTGCAATTAGCATGGAATGAATAGCACATTATTAGCGTCTACTTTAATTAAAAGTACCATAGTGATGGATACATGTTTTTATGGGGTTTAAATTGATTTTTTTTCAAGACCTGCAGAGGGAGCTATTGTATTTATGCAGAAATCTTTTTAAACAGATTTTTTTTCATAAGGAGAGTAAGAGGGGTTTGTAAAGGAACATAAATCCACAACCGCCCCCCCCCCCAGTACCATGCCAGAGAACTCTTTCACAAGAGCAGACAAGTATATGATATAAAGATTCTGTAGTCATATGTCACAACCATCTTAATCATATATATTTGGAACTAGATATTATTTGTAACCATGGTAAATGCAAAGTGGATAGCAGGATAAAGGATTTTGAAATTACTTTCAGGGACCTTTTAAATTTTGTTTTGCAAATTAGCACTAACTGCAGTTGTTACGGCTTTTCATTATTACTGGTTTACCCATCAGTTTTACCTGATCAGGTGTTTTTTTAGAGAAGGACTGTAGCTCATTGGTAGAGTACATCCTCTGCATGCAAAATATCCCAGTTCAATCACTGGCAGGGCTAGAAAAGTCCACTTTCTGATATCCTGGAGATATCTGATATTGATCAACCAGTGATCTGAGTCTGGCCCTGGTATAAGAGAGCTTTCTACATTTCCTCAGGCAGGAGAAAACACCTTAATGAGCAATCAGAACAAATAATCAGCCGATATTCTTATGAAAATCAAATCATTAAAAGCATTTACTATAATACCAGAACTGACCCTAAAATACCTGGTCTGTGGGAGCTGCCAGCGTTAAAACAAACCATTTTTATGACAGCCTCTCATATAGGTGAGAAGTGACGTGACCAGGAGCATATCTGATCACCTTTGACTTTTGGAACCTCATGGATTAGGTGCTCATTTGATGTGTGCATCTCAATGCTCAGAGAACCCCACTGAACACAATGCTCTCATCTAGACAGCATCTTCTGTGCACAGCCACATGTCGGAGTCCTTTTGCTTACATTTTTTAATTTGCATTTTTGTTTGTTGATATCCTGCAGTCCCTTGCCCTTTTAGGAAGGATATTTTAGTTTGGTTGGGGAACATGGGAGCAGAAAACTGACTGAATTTTCTCACCATGCCTATTTGTGCAGCCACTATATGCTTGATATGCTAGTGAAATCCCTATACTTGTGATGGGGTTCTGTACCACCGTTTTGGCCATGACAAAAAGGCTTCCTCCCATGGCAGTTTAAAATAATTAAAATCACAGTCCCATTAAAACTGCAAGAGCCAGGATGAAACAGAACCAAGCAGATGAAAGTGGTCTGCAACAGGCAAGCCTAAAATAAACTAAAGACTGGTAGAATAACTGCCCATGTGAACAGGCTTTTCCAAAGAGAACACAGAGAGTGGCGTGAGTTTGTATTCCAAAAGAAGTCTCTTTGCTTATATTCTCAGGGCCAAAGTAGATGAGATGCTATTCACAGAATTGCTTACTGTGTGAATGGTGTCAAACCTAATCTGGCCTTCAGGGCTCTGTCTGGAACTGAAGGGAGTTGCTCAGTCAGCCTGCCTATTGATCCCCCCTTTTGAAACTTGTTTAGTATTTTAAGCTCTTCCCATGCACTGTATGGTTTGACGGGCTTTTCCAAAAGCCTCTCAAACTATACTCTGTAGGCACCTTATTGAAGAATGTCTGGTGAATATCATGGTATAGGAAATTTGGGGGGATATCTTGTTCCAGAAGAGTTCTTGAGTTCCGAGACAGTTCCTTAGTCAGAAAAGGACAGACTTGCTTTGCCCAATTTCACTTTGATTTTAGTTCTACCGTAAGCAGGAGGAGCTCCTGTTGCTCAGTCCCTGCTCCTGCCAACCTAGCAGTTTGAAAGCACTCCAGTGCAAGTAGAAAAATAGGTACCGCTGTAGCGGGAAGGTAAACGGCATTTCCGTGTGCTGCTCTGGTTCGCCAGAAGCCGCTTAGTCATGCTGGCCACATGACCCGGAAGCTGTACGCCGGCTCCCTCGGCCAATAAAGCGAGATGAGTGCTGCAACTCCAGAGTCGGTCACGACTGGACCTAATGGTCATGGGTCCCTTTACCTTTAAGCAGGAGGGTAACCTGCTTGTCTCAGTTCCCAATGAAGTTCTGATCTTGTGCTAGTGTAGTTTTTCAATGGTGATGAGGATAAATCACATTTTAGTAAAAGTTAGTGTGATGTCAGGGTCTGCTGGAGAGAGCAGTATGCTGGAGAGAGCAGGGACCGAGCAACAGGAGCTCACCCTGTCATGAGGATTCGAACCGCTGACCTTCCAATAGGCAAGCACAAAAGGCTCAGTGGTTTAGACCACAGCGCCACCCGCATCCCCATCCCTAGCAACTAGTATTCAGAGGAATACAGCCTCCAATACTGGAGCTAGTACACAGACATTGTGGCCAGTACTCATGGCTATCCTGGTCCTCCATGAATTTGTCTACCTCCACCCCTTTAAAGCTATTTGAGTTGGTTGGTGGCCAGTGTTATAACTCCATCTTCCGATTATGAATTCCATAGTTTATCTATGTGATGTGTGAAGAAGTACTTCCTTCTGCCTGTCCTTAAACTTCCAGCCACTGTGGTCTAACGCAGAGTGCGCAAGGCAGCTTCCTAACTTTTTTAATCCTAGCATAACAATCAAGGATACTGCACTATTACAACTCTATGCAATTAAATACCGTTTCCACCTAGTGCATTTTTCTTGCATTTGGAAATGCCGCTGGGGGTGGAATAATCTAATGGGACTTCAGCCCTTTGTCATGCCATCTAGAATTGTGGAGTGACAACAGCAGAACATTCTACTTCCTATATAACCATCCTTAACATTTTTTCAGTGTTGTTTGTGTGAAATAAAATATTCTACCTGAACTTGAATTGCCTTTCATTTTCAGGGAAGGAGATGAATTTATAGTTCATGCTCTAAACTTTTATCATCTTCTTTTTATAGGCTGGTGCCACCGGGATTGTTCAAGTGGTGACATTAACTATTATAACCGTAGATGGAAAACAGAATTCAACATTTCGGTAATGACTGTACATTAGCATTTAATTTGTGATTTATCATTTGGGCTTTAGTGCTAAATCAGCTAATAATAATAACAATAATATTAAAAAAAATCCCAATATGTCCATGTTAAATAAAAGAACTGTGCTTAGAAATAAAATGTCCTGAAGGATATTGGATTAGAAGGCACAGAGTTTATATTTAATTTCTTCCTATCAGTTGCTGCCTGTATAAACTCACAATATGTCTGGATCTACACAGATCTATGCAATTGGATAAAAATCTTAATATCCTATCTTAAATTTTTATCTGTTTGCAAGGATTAGCCCATTCCACTAATTCACGGAGGTCGGAATCTTAGCTATTCGGCTGTTCCTTACTTAAGACTGTATCCTAAGGGAAATCTTGCAGTATCAAATCCAATTGTAAACATTAGCAGTTAAACTGTACAGACTTGCTTCATTCCAGAAGAAAATGATATTGCATTAGGAAGCGGGCATTTCTTTTGCCAACTGCAATGAAATATATTTTCCTCATAAAAGGCCTAAATGGAAGACTGTCATCAAATTGCAGTGAGTGATGGGCTTGGGGTTCCTGGAGGAGTAACCATATTATGCAGAGACATGGTACTGCTGCCAAAACACCATTCCAATACTGAGTCCCCTCTTTCCTCCCCACCCAGGAAAATATATTATTGCTTACCTCATGCTGACATCTCGTCACTGCATGTTTCCTCCAAAACATTTACTTATTTAAGAAAACCTATACCCTGTCTTCTTTTCGTGATCAGAGTGTTCATGATGGCTCCCAGCAAATTAGAAACCATTCCAAAATGTGTAATAAAAATTCTGTTTGGGGCCTGGAACAATCCAGAGTTTCCCAGAGTCAAAATATGAGAAACTATGATTTGTTCAAACCATGATTCAGTCAAACCAGGATCAATCTGTGGTGTGTGTTTTTTTTATTCTAGTTTGAACAAACCACATTTTCAATATTCAGATGTAACAAGAATCTGCAGTTTGTTCCCAACTGGAAATTGCAGCTAGTGTACAACGTGGCAGCCAGATTACTGAATGGATTTCACAAGTCTGAACATAAAACTCCAGTTCTGTCCCACCTGCACTGCTTCCTGGCCCAATTCAAGGTGCTGGTTCTGACCTATAAAGACTTTCACAGCTTGAGATGCCAACACCCCATGGACTGCCTTTCTTCAATGAACCTATCTGGACTCTGAGATCTGAGATCCAGACCAAGAGATATTTGGAGGGTGGTAATGGGAGAATGAGCCTTTTTCTATGGTACCCCCTGATTGTGGAATGCCTTCTCCAAGGCAGGTCTCCTGGCACTGACTTTGTCATCTTTCTGGTACCAGGCAGAGGTGTTTTATTTTCCCCAGTATTTGGATAACACTGATGGCCAGGCCTCTAGTGGTTACTGGTGTTCATCCTTGTGCGTAGGTGTAGATATTTTGTGCTGCTTTCCATGACATTCTTTTTGGATGAACACGCTTTGATCACGTTAGGACAACTGGTTTATTGAGCATTCATCCTGATTTGCGTGCAGGGAGGTCAGACTACATTAGCTATTCAGTGAGCATACATTCTAATTTGTTTGCAAGGAGGGTAGATGAGGTTGCATCAGGAGGGCTTTGTGGAGTTGCCCCCACAGCCATGCCACTCAACTGCAGCCATGGTGGAAGGAGCGGGACAGGACAACTGGATCTGATGCAGAGCAATTGCTGTGCTGTTTCCAGACTGCACAAGTAATTAGATCTGGTTTGAGCCCGATGTCATCACATAATAGCTGGCGCAGCCCCATGCTCCATCCTTGAAATTCCCCATTTTAGGGCATTCCACTGGCCCCCACCCATGGAGATACTACTAGTAGATCTCCCTCTTGCCTCCTCCAGTTGGTGGAAGGGAGAAGCTAGCACCAGCAGGCTGGTGCTCACAGCATTCTTTTGGGGGCAGCTGCTAGCAGGCTGGCTTAGATGGGAGAGTTGGGCAGATCTCCATTCAATCCAGCAACTTGGCATAAGAGGGGGTTAGAGTACTGTGTTAATATTTTATATTTGCATTGTTCATTAAATTTCATACACATTTTGTATTATTGTAAATTCCTTTGGGGTGCCTAACACACACACACACACACACACACACACACACACACACACACAGGAGAGGGAGGAATGTGCAAGCTAAACTGGACCACTGGAATACTACAACCCTTGAATACGACCAAAGCTTGCTCATCCTAGAAAAGCAATGCTCCATAGAATTATCTACCCTTATATGGGGAAGGAAGGGAATCTGATATTGATGCAGCCACTTCCTGAGTCCACAGACTCCTTTGCCCAACAAAATGTGGCCAACTCATCAAGAGAGACTCCCCATTATGTTGCGATGAATTCAGATTTCATGGGAGAAAAATACTCTCTATCTAGAACTAGGTAGGAGCAAATAGTAACATCTTTTCTTTCTTTTTTTCGGAAATCAGTTTCAGTGCTCAGGTTGTTTGGTCATTTAAAATACCTGGGGAATTGAGAAGTAGCCTTTCGATAGCTATGAGCTTCCCTTCAAGTGGCATATGCAGATGAGTGCCCCCTTGATGTGTAACAAGAGGGCTCTGCATCTTTTTTAATAGCAACCCTGATGGTAAGACATGCCCTGAATAGCAAAACATACTTAACTACAGTAACTAAATCCATATACTAATAACTCTCCATGATGCAGAGCATTTGGCAGATGTTTTCTTTCTTCAGCACATGAAGGTCTGATTCCAATGTCTAGTTTGACGTTGCTGCTTTCATTAGGAGTTGTATTGAAACGGTTGTGTTTGTTTGCAAAGTTACTGGGTTGTATGGCTCTTATGTTGTTGTTACCCTGTAAAATGCCCTGTGGCCTTTTGCCAAATGGCGGCACGTAAATTTCTAAATAATATCGCCCCCTCCTTTGTTTTTCTAGATGCAAAAGCTTAGGGAAAATGTAACAACTGAAATGGTATTGCTCAGTAGGGGTGCACAAATGTAACTGAAAAACAAAATTAACACACCTCTGTTGGTTGGAATGTGGACTCCTTCATTGCCACCCCCTTTGCTTTTGTTTTTTCACAGTTCTTTTATCCAGTGCACCTGAAATTTGTAATATGCAAATCTTGTCTGGTCAACAACATTTGAAATTCCAGATTTCCCAGATCTGTGTGAAGGTGTGTGAAATCAGTGTTACCACTTCAGTGCTGGAGGGTATATAGGTGCCAAATCTAGATTGGGATCCCTTGGCCCCGTCCCCCAATAATTTTCATCTGGGAGCACAGCCCCCTCAATATTAGCTTCCCCCACCCACCTGCATTCCTGCCTCCTCCTGGCTGCCTCACCACAGCCAGGTACCACCCTCCATTTCCAGCTTGCCTCCAGGATGAGCAAGGAAAGCATAGCGGTTGCGGCAGGCGCATGTAAGTGTGTGGTGTGTGCATGTCTGTCCTCCACCTGGCTGCCCAGCCTTCCTTCCCCTGCTCGCCTGCTCCCTCCCTCTCTCTGTATGGCTTACTTTGATTGGTTACTTCCAAGTAAATACGTCTAGAACTGCAATGTGGTCTTAGGATGACAGTCCTAATCACCCTTAGGTACGGGGTAAATGCCATCAAGCTCCACAAGATTTACTTCAAAGTAAGACTGTGTTTCTTGAGTTTGCTATGCATCGGTATGAATGCTTGTCTAATATCTGCCTGCCAGTGCTGGAGTGCTTTCCCAACTTTCCACTTGCACCAAAGTGATCAAAATCCTTTCCAAGGGAAACTTTTTCCCTTGCTGGCACTTAGGCACCAGTGTGGTGTAGTGGTTAAGAGTGGTGAAGTCGTAATCTGGTGAACCGGGTTTGCTTCCCCACGCCTCCACATGCAGCTGCTGGGTGACCTTGGGCTAGTCACATTTCTTTGAAGTCTCTCAGCCCCACTCACCTCACAGAGTGTTTGTTGTGGGGGAGGAAGGGAAAGGAGATTGTTAGCCACTTTGAGGCTCCTTGTTGTTGTTTAGTCGTTTAGTCATGTCCGACTCTTCGTGACCCCATGGACCAGAGCACACCAGGCACTTCTGTCTTCCACTGTCTCCCGCAGTTTGGTCAAACTCATGCTGGTAGCTTCGAGAACACTGTCCAACCATCTTGTCCTCTGTCGTCCCCTTCTCCTTGTGAAGAGAAGACTCCCAACATCAGGGTCTTTTCCAGGGAGTCTTCTCTTCTCATGAGGTGGCCAAAGTATTGGAGCCTCAGCTTCACGATCTGTCCTTCCAGTGAGCACTCAGGGCTGATTTCCTTAAAAATGGATAGGTTTGATCTTCTTGCAGTCCATGGGACTCTCAAGAGTCTCCTCCAGCACCATAATTCAAAAGCATCAATTCTTCGGCGATCAGCCTTCTTTAGCCAGCTTTCACTCCTTAGGGTAGTGATAAAGTGGGATATCAAATCCAAACTCTTCTTCTCTTCTTCTTCACCAGGCCCAGGTACTCCAGAGATCTTGGAGGTGACCCTGTTTACATTTTTACCTGTTTTTGATGCTCTGATTCATTTGTCTACATAATTAGGTGTGGTTGGGTTTTTTTAAGCAGCAATCTAATCTCGTTTTCAATGTTTTCTTTCCACAACCATGACTTTTAATCAGAAAGTGTATTTTAAAATACATTTTAAAAATAAAATCTACGTGAATAGGACTCCTTGGGAGAAAATCTTGTTTGGGGTTCCAAAATCTACACTCAGTTTAAATACGCCCTCCGGCCCTCTGTGGAACTGTGCTCCTTAGCCATAATAGCTCCGAGATCCATAAAGGAAGCATTTCCTTAAGAATGCAGTACACATTACCATAATTTTCTGATGTAACAAAGAGGAATTCAGAAAGAGGTATCTCTCCACCTGGCTGCTGTGCTGGGAGCATTCAAACTGCATTGTTATATGATCATTTGCATAAAGGTGAAATCACTGCACTGTAAGAATTTGTAAAGGCACTACAATTATGATTGTGTAGATGTGGCTGTCAGCATTTTCGGGATCACTCACTATGCGACCTAACATCTGGAAGTGATGAGTGCTCTCGAACTCTGCAGGCTTCACTGGGAATTGAATGTAGTTTTGAGTACACTTGCCCCCACCCAGAAATTGGTCAACACCTTGCAAGGTGGAGCCCTGTGCAGCATTGACACTATCAACGTTATTCTATACCAGCCGCAAATGATGTTACCTACCAAGCTGAATTCAGCTAGTCTCAGCCATGTAAGGTAGCCTTTTCGGACGATAATAAACTTGTTTTCGATTCCTACCCAGAACTGTAAAAGAAATGCAGGGTTGTTAAGCAGCTGCAATATAGGTGCTGGTGGTCTGCGCTCAACTTAGAATCATAGGATTGTGGAGTTGGAAGAGGGGCCATAGGGTCATCTAGTCCAACCCCCTGAAATGCAGGAATCACAGGTAGCAATTGGTGTGTTGAAAGTTGTGCAGGCTTGTTCTATACCTGTGTTGTAGCATATTAAGTTTTCTTTAGATATTCAGAAGTTAGGATACAATTCCCCCCCTCTTCTCTCCTTCCTTTCCCCCCTTATTCTTTTGGAGGAATTGCCACTGGCTACAGAAGAGTCATGAATGACTATCTGAAATTCCAAGCCTCAAATTTCCCGCAGCAAATGGGACAACACTGGAGCACACCATTTAAGGACAGCATAATAAGACACAATATTTGTGAAAAAAGCATTTTAGATTACTTTCCCCCCATAAGCTTCTGCAGACAGTTTTTTTTGGTTTGTGTGCAGCTTCACACATCCCATGGAAATACAGCATTTCAGGAGCCGTTTAATCCTTAACTGTGTATTTAATGAGTTTCATACAATGAACACTTAATATTATTTTAGTTTTGTGTCAACACAAAGCACATTGGTTTGTTTTCACAAGATATAAAATCTTGCCGTCCTCCCATATCGGATCCTCCTGCAAGATAATTGACCACAATGCGAGTTACAGCCAGAATCCTAAAATCAACGTTGAGGGCAAATAATGAAAGGAAATGTCAAATATTTCACAATAGTGCTTTCATATAATAAGAATGCTCATAAAGGACCCAAGCCTGTTGAATTATTTGGAATTTGTCTGCTGACTTGAGTGGGTTTTTTTGTCAGCCTCAAGAGGAGAACTGAGTTATGTTGGTCCAGTTAGTCATCTTGGCTGTAATCCAAGACTCGAAAGATAGTGTGCAAGTAGACCCAGACAGGCTTTTCATTCGACGGTCTTCTATGCCAACCACAAGCCTCTTTTTAGCCCCCCCCCCCCATGTTAACAGTCTGCTTGTCAGTTCAGTGGGGGAAGGTATTCTTGTTGTGTGAACGAAATTTTGAGGCTGAGCCCTTCCTGATATTGTTGGACTACAACTACCGTCACCCGTGCCCATTGACCATGCCGACTGGCAGGGGCAGAAAAAGGGGGTGCAGTGGAGGCGGATTGCCCTGGGCGTCCTTGCTGAGGAGGGTGACATTGACAGCATTCCTCCTTCCCCCTTCGTTTTGACAGCTGGGAGAGGCTTGGGAGTAGCGGGCGCATGGTGCGCAGAATGTCCGCCATCGGTGGCATGCTCTGCCTCTTAGGGTGTCTCTCTCTGCAGGGCGTGCGCACTGCTCTTTGCACCCAAATGGCTATCCCGTGCCTGGGAGGGCACCCTCCACTCCCCTCAGGAGCACGCTCCCCCTGGGCAGCACGGGCATATGCTCTGCTGCTGACAACTGGGGCTGATGGAAGTTGGGAGTCCACAATATGGAGGGCCACAGATTAACCCTTCCTGACTCTAGAAAGATGCTTCGTATAGCGCTTGGTATTTGTGGCCAATTGGTGTACCCCAAATTCATGGCTATCAACAGCATATCTACCATTACCAGTTTAACCAGAATATGGGTGACACCATTTGACCATTGTATTTGCTGGGCATTTTCCTTTAAAAAAATAAATCATTTTTATTAAGTTTCCCATTTTAACAATCCAATCAAATCACATTGAATGTTCCAAATTATACAAATACATATCAAATAGTCCAAATATTTTGCCTAAATTATAATTTTTTTGTTGGGACTTCCCATGCTTCAAAGTTTGGGGGGGGGGCTCTGATCATCTCATATCTCTGCTGCCTTGAATAGTCTTTCCAATAGTTCCTCTAAAATTTGCTGGGCATTTTCCATTCCATTATATCAAGGCTGAACAATATATGAGGCAGGCACTTCTGTGGTGCAATTAAACTGACTGAAGCTAACGCAGAGCTTATACCAGCAAATACTAGTTAGACCCTATCCTTCCTGGTCCACCATCGCTACCACGAATCTGGGGCAAAGTGAATTTTAGAAGGTTGTGACAATTGAGCTACACATGCTCGGTGATGTTTTTATTTTAGAGGGCTAGAGGGCGTTTCTCTCACTTTCTAGTGATTGCTGTGAATATCAGACCAAGCTGGAAAGAACTGAGCTGTACCTTGATCAGCATGGCTCAGGTCAGTGAAATATTTTTTGCTGACTAGATACATTCTGTCAAGTGTTTGTGGTTTGCTTGATTTTAAGGCGTCAAGTTTCTTCTTCCATAGAAAATATACATTTTGTGGTATTCTTAACTCTGACACACACCCCCACACTTATGGGTGTTTGTGGTTTAGGTGAGTAGGTTGAGCAGCATTCCTTGGCTTCTCAGCTTTCCCCCACCTGAAGAGAAGCAAGTCTTTAGTCCTTGTAGAACTTGAGATACGATGCAAAAAAATGCAAACTTCATTACCTTAATTTGATTTCTGAGAAACCAGCCTGCACCCACCTTTCAGCATTTTCAGCCAATCAGTGAAGTCCTAGCAATGACTGATGTGTAAGGAAGCATATCTAGACAAAGAGAAGGCTAGAGTTGAAACGCCCATTGCTGGAAGTTATATTTTGAGTTAATAGGGTATTTCCCATGCATTATGATGGTGCGTTAGCCATGAGAAAATAGCATCTCATTTATTCAGAACTTTGATTATGTGCATGTTTTTGGTCGTCTGGCAACTATTCAGATTTGGCTTTTGGTTGTGAGGCAAAAATGGAAGGGTCTCAAGCTGGTACAGGAAGAGAAACAAAATAACACAAATCATGCTCAATCAAAGGGTAGGTGTTGATTTTGTAAATAAGGAGAGATTTGTCTGTACAACCACAATACATAGTTCCAAACTTCCCTCAAAACCACTGGTTGGGAGGCATTCATTTTGTCATACGCATTAATTCAGTCGGCACATTACAATGTTAAACTAAATGACATTATTACAAAGCTGTGCTAAGAAGTGTTGACAGGTCCATATGGTAATTTTACAATGTATAATGAACACAGACTCCTTTCTTGCAGAAATTTATAGTTCAAATCTATACCCAGGATATCCAGTTTTATTTCCAGAAACTTAAATTGACTTATTACGATGTAGTGAATGTATAAATTAGTTCCAGTAGTTAAACTGAAACATTTCCCTACAGACTCAATTAGATTCATTAATCTATGGTGTAGACCTGTAAACGGTCCATTGTTCTTTCTCCACTCCCCCAAAATGTCAAAAACTATTTCCCAAAGTATAAAATATTTTTCTTCCAAAATTATTTTAAATGGAAATAATTGTTAAATATTTTTAAATCCCAGACCCACACATTTCTAATTGCATCACCCATTTTTTCTTTTCCACTAGAAGAAAAAAAAACAAAACACCACTGTCGCTAGCTCTTGCCTGATAATTTAGTGGGATGCTGGCTTGTTTCAGTGTTCCATTAAACTTCAGGTGTACCATCTTCTCTCTCTTTTTAAGGATCAATTTCCACGTGCACTGCGAGGAATAAATCAGCTGGAAAAGACTCCTGCTGTTTTCATAACCTGCGGCATATATATCGTTACAAACCTTGGCATGTGATTGGACAGAGGTAACAGGAAGGCAAAGGGATTAGCCAATCGCAAGACTGGGAAGAGTCTGAGTTTAGGGAAAGCTGCTTTGCACATTTTAGAGTTCTTTCCACTTCCAAGAATGAGGGGAATATACAGGAGTGCAAACAATTTTGCAAAGAAGAAGATTTCTTAGGAGCCATATAGGCGAAAAATCCTGCTTCCAGACTTGTGTAGTAGAAAGTCAGATTCTGTTTTCTAGGGTACGAGTAGCTAGTGGATGCCTGGATTTCTATATCCCTGTTATAAACTATATCTCAAATTCATTTTCACTTTATCACAATCTTATTCCCTGATGTTTTCACGGAGTCTTCATTCTTCATTCACGTCTCCTAACTTTGTAGATTTCAGCAGGGGTGGGCAATAAGCACAGTGTAAGTGGATGAATGTGTTTAAAATTCCACATTTGGGCAATCCCTTTATACAGCCAACCAAAATGTCACAAAATCATATGCAAGCTTTTAAGCTTTCCAGAGCTCTTCAACAGGCTAGGTGGCAAACAAAAGGGAAAATAAAAAGGGTGGGGAGGAGAATACATATATTTGGCTGGTGGTGCGACCATCTCTGTCTGCATTTTGTAAAGGGCTTATGATGAAGTGATGGAGGAGGCAACAAACATTCAAAAGGGTGTGTGTGTTTTAGATGCTGCTCAGATATCAGGTTGCCTAGAGGTGTCATAAGAAGCAGAAACATACAATAATGATTCCCCTTTCTATGAAAAAACAAGAACCAGCCATTGTTTTTTTTAAAAAAAACAAAAAACTAGTATGACCTTAAATTAATCTCTATCTTTGTGAATACAAGAACAATTTGTTGTTTTCCGGTTGTCCAATTCCAAACTTGTGTGTATCACTTAAGAATGGCAGACAAGCCTGGGTAACAGCTGGTTTTCGTGTTAATGTAGCTAGAGGGACAGTTGCTACATGTATGTATCTTTCTGCTTTAACGATATGCAGCCCAATACCTGAATAGCACCTAATACAGCCCCATTTTTTTTATAAAAAAGAACATTATTTTCACAATTAATGTGTAGTACATACATCAGCTATGAAAACAGCCCCATTTGAATGTTAGTTGCCTCGTCGTACAAAATTCCGACAGAGATAGCTTCACCCACCCATACCTTTTCATATTTGCTTACCATCTAGCAGATTAAGAGTTCTGGAGAAATCAAAAGCTTAACAAACAAATGTCCCAATGTGATGGCTTCAGTTCCAGCTTGCTCACCCTCATCCATCTGGGTAACACTTCCTTCTTCAGAAGTTAGGCATCCTTTGTGAGATGAGTAGATAGCAAAGAGGTGGAAGATACTGTAACCTGCATACTAGTGACACTTCAGTCCAAATCTTCAGAGGAATTATCCTAGCGGTTGCTGCAGCCAATATCCATCAGCTCTTAGTTTACCCATTACAATTTGCTCATAGGAATATACACTAAATAATGATGATGATGATTAAATTAATAATAATAATAATAATAATAATAATAATAATAATAATAATAATAATTTATTATTTATACCCCGCCCATCTGGCTTGGTGTCCCCAGCCACTCTGGGCGGCTTCCATAAAAACCAAAAATACAGTAAAATATCACACGTTAAAAACTTCCCTGAACAGGGCTGCCTTAAGATGTCTTCTGAATGTCAGGTAGTTGTTTATCGTTTTGACATCTGCTGGAAGGGCGTTCCACAGGGCGGGCACCACTACCGAGAAGGCCCTCTGCCTGGTTCCCTGTAGCTTTGCTTCTCGCAATGAGGGAACCGCCAGAAGGCCCTCGGCGCTGGACCTCAGCGTCCGGGCAGAATGATGGGGGTGGAGACGCTCCTTCAGGTATACTGGACCGAGGCCATTTAGGGCTTTAAAGGTCAGCACCAACACTTTGAATTGTGCTCGGAAACGTACTGGGAGCCAATGTAGGTCTTTCAAGACTGGTGTTATATGGTCTCGGCGGCCGCCCCCAGTCACCAGTCTAGCTGCCGCATTCTGGATTAGTTGTAGTTTCCGAGTCACCTTCAAAGGTAGCCCCACGTAGGACTTCCGGGTTGACGCGATCTGGAAATGGCGGATTCCCTCCGAGCTCCGGAGGGAATCGGCTCCACTGAGGATGGGTCTTTGCCGCGCCGGCGACGCGGGGACCCTTAAAAACCGCGGGCGCGGAAGCCTGCGGACTGAAGACTCGGCGGGTGCCTTAAGCGCCCCCCCTGATTCGCAAAGAGCCTTTTTAAAGGCTGCGGAGGGGATACGGGGGTGGCGTGGCACTGAGAGTCGATCGCTACCTCGGTGGAGCGAAGCCGCGAGCCATGACCGGAGAGCGCTGACTTCCTTCCTTGAAAATTTGGACTGAAAGAATCACCCGTGAGTAAGACGGATTGGGACTTTATAGAAATTTTACCTTCAATTGGAGACGACCGGGGGGTGTGCTAAAAGGAAGTCCGCACCCCCCCCCTTGCAGACCATCTAAGCAACGACACAAGAGATAAGCTGGAGAGCCTACCCTTGGCGGGGTGAGTTAAAAAGGACACTAACTTTCAAGATTTTACTAAAGGAAATTTTGTGCAGGAGAGTGGAGTTTTGGAAACCTTCCTTTTGTTTTAAACAACCCCCCCTCCCGGGCTCGGGAACGTCCTGCCTTTGTGCCTGCGTTAGAGCTGCGGAGTTTGACAGCTGTCAAAGCTGCCAAACGGGCGGTTTAAAGTGAGAAATTGCCATTTAAGATTCCTATGGACTAAGACGAGTTATAATTGAGCTGAAACTGTTGGAAACAAAGTAATAATAATCAGTTAAAGGATTGTTGGTGAAAAGGCAAATAAGTAACCAGATTCCCCCTAGGGGGAACTCTGTGAAACTACAATGGATACAATGGCTGTGGAAGGAAAGTTACTAGTGGAAATCGAAAGGATGTTTCAATTGGTGGGAATCTTACAGGAGCAGAGCTTGGCCATGAACAAACAACTTGAGACTATGACCTTGGGAACAGGCAACTCTGCTCTTTGTATTGAGGACCTTAATGAGAAAGAATCCACAGCTGATTGGGAAACAATATCTACAGAGCTGGAAGAGACTAAACAACAAGAAAAAGAAGAAGTAATCCTGGGAAGCAACAACCAAAAGTTGACATCTGTGGAATACAAGCAAGGAGACGTTGGGAACATATCCACCACAAGTCTGCGAGAGATACAGAAGAAGAAGGAGGAGGCCCCAAGACAAAATGGAGTACAGGAATTTAAAATAAAGAAATATGATTGGGGCCTCCGTTTGGACTTAGACTTGGAAGAGATAGACTTTGTGGAAATACTTCAGCAGCTACCTTTGAATCTTCTTGTCGGAAGAGGACATACTTTGATGGTGAAAGAACTTTTCCCAGATCTGACGACTGCTATAAAGGACTACCAACAGGACAGGCGGAGAGGAACGGAAATAGATTTGAAAGCCTCGGACGTGAGGAACCCAGGCTGAGAACTTCGAATTTGGATTTTTATTGGGAAGGGACAAAAACCGGGGATGGGAGGGAGGGAAGAAGAGACTCTTAAAAACTCTCAAGACTTTTAGGTTTGGTTAAGATGACTCTTAATTAAGATAAAATGAAAATCGATGGAAGAGAACTTAAGTCCAACTTATGAAAATTAATTTTTATTATAAAAAAGGAAATAAGATGAATAAGATTGTTAAGAGGAGAAATATCAACTTGCTGACATAATCTTGAAACTGGGATGCATGAGGGGGGGGTGGGGGGAAGTCAGGGAACAAGGTTATGAAATGGGGATTTGCTGATTTTATACATGTTTTTGTCTTTTGTTTTTTCTTTGTGTATGTTTTGTCTTTATAAAAGCAGAAAACCAAATAAAAATTTTATAAAAAAAAAAACAAAGGTAGCCCCACGTAGAGTGCATTGCAGTAGTCCAAGCGGGAGATGACCAGAGCATGCACCACTCTGGCGAGACAGTCCGCAGGCAGATAGGGTCTCAGCCTACGTACCAGATGGAGCTGGTAAACAGCTGCCCTGGATACAGATTTAACCTGTGCCTCCATGGACAGCTGTGAGTCCAAAATGACTCCCAGGCTGCGCACCTGGTCCTTCAGGGGCACAGTTACCCCATTCAGGACCAGGGAATCCTCCACATCTGCCCGCCTCCTGTCCCCCAAAAACAGTACTTCTGTCTTGTCAGGATTCAACCTCAATCTGTTAGCCGCCATCCATCTTCCAACCGCCTCCAGACACTCACGCAGGACCTTCACCGCCTTCACTGGTTCATTCTGATTTATTTATACCCAACCCATCTGGGTTGCCCAAGCCACTTTAGACTCTCTAAGTACCAATTGAGCCAACTCTTAGAAATTTATTTGCCTTTAATAATTTGTAGCCTGTGTCAGGGAACTGCCATCGGAGCCAAGAGTGGAGGTAAGGCTCCCCGACCATGCAGGAGAAGGGACCAGTAGAGGGAGAGAGAACACTCCCTTTGGGAAAGGTTATCAGCGTGACACCGGGGAGGAAGGGGATCAGGGAAGGACTTCGGAGAGAGGGCTCCAAGACTCTTCCACAGAGACCAGCGGGGAGAGTCCAGGACCTCCGCTGGCTACGCCTACTCTGCGCAGAAAGCGTCCGCGTAGGGAGGCTAGGCGGAGACTGGGCGTCAAGGAATTTTTATGTTGGAAGAAATTCAGGAAACGCCCACTGACGGATTCTGCCAGCGACTGACACAGCCACGGAGAAAGGGCTGTCCAGCCAGGGAAAGGTTTAGCCAGGCAACGTTGCCTAGAACTTCAGCATCCTTTACGCACGTGCAACCCCAATTCCCATTACAGCCTGGTTTTATTTGAATTTCTTGAAAGCAAATCTTACCAGGTTTAGTTCTCACCATGCCTAAGACTTATCCTATGCACACTTGGGAATAAACCCAATTGCACAGCAGCATTAATTGCTGAGTAGACAAGACTGGGCTACATGGCTCCCCCTTAAAAATGTATGCAAAGATGTTTCTGCACTTATTTTTCAAATTCTTGGTTCTAATGCTCCCTGCAAAACAGTTCATATTTATCTCAAGTATTTTCCAGATTACTTGCCTTAGCAGTTTCTCCCGCAATCTCCCCATTGTAACTTTCAAGCAGACTCTGCAAATAAGAAGCCTCAGCATGTGAATATTGACTTTCTTTCTGTATCCACTAGGCAGATACAGGCATGAAGAACATACCGTGAGATGAGATGACTCAGAGTTTCAGATGCTGTATTAATGTTTTCCAGTTGGAGCAACAGTTGGAGTGAACTCTCTCCATTGTTATTTTAATCCACATATCTATTCATCTAAATATTTAAGACTGTGATCCTATAAACAGTGAGTAAGCCCTGTTGAACTTAATACACTTTTTTTTATATATAGTAGATATGTATAGGACTGTGTTGGTGTAAGTGCACTTCTTAAAGTTGGAGTAATAGGACAGGCCACTAAACCAACCTTCCACAACCTGGTTCCCTCTGACTTGGTGGCTTCCAATAGGCGTCCTCTCATGCCAAAGATTGTGGGTGCCCACAATGTAACACAGAAGTGCGACATCACACGCACATGCCCTCCTTCGTGTGCCGCCTCCTCGAGAGGCCTGGAGGGTGGCAACACAAGAACGGGCCTTCTCTGCACCGGCTCCCCATCTGTGGAATGCTCTCTCCAGGAAAGTTCACCTGGCACCTTCATTATACACTTTTAGGTGCCAGGCAAAAATGTTCCTTTTTAACCAGGCCTTTGGTTGATCTGATTTACATCTTATGCCCTTTTTAAAGGGTTTTATTTTTTTGTTGGGTGGGCTATTGGGTTGTTTTTATTTTTATTATGGATTTTGTGGTTCTATATCTTGATTTTATTCTGTGAACTGCCCTGAGATACCTGGGTATAGAGCGATATATAGAGCAATATAATAATAATAATAAAGTGTTTTTTTTCTTTAAAATGTTTAGGGAGTCCTCTCATTTTGACTCAAGAAAACCACCATTTTATAGTTCAAATCGGGGAAAATAAATACAGTAAATGGACAAAGTACAAAGATTCACAAAATGTTTAGGGATATGCGTACCCCTGTGTTCCCCCAGAAAAAAACCCACTGATAATAATACATGTGGTGTGTATGAGGTCACACACACCAGACAGCAGTGGTGGCAACACTTCTTCCTCCCTCCCCCTCACAGATCAGGAGGTGGTGGTGAGGCAGAGGCGGACAAGGCGGCTGGTGGCAGTGGCTCTTTCCCTTCCGCCCTCACGGACCAGGAGGTGGCGGTGGTGGAGGAGCAAGCAGAGCCAGACATGGCAGCTTCTTTTTCACATGAAGAGATGGAGACAGCAGGGAAGGGCAGCCCCCACAAATATATTATTGTGGATGCCTAGGCACTCATGGCCTCCTGGAGTTGGCACCAGGGATTAAAAGGTAGCCCCACATAGAGCATGCTGTTGTGATCCAAAATGGGTGTAACAAGGGCGTGTGCTATTGTGGTCAAATCAGACATCTCAAGGAATGGGCGTAGCTGATGCGCTAGATTTAGCTGTGCGAATGCACTCCTCTCTACCACCTCAGGGCCGAGTCCAGGAGCAAGTCCAAGATAAAAGGAACAATGGTATTTCTGGGTGGAATAGATAGTTCAGAAATCTATGGCCAACCAGAGATCGTTCATTAATGTCAAGATTCAAGACTCAGACTTCAGAGTACCAATGTGTAGACGATGCATAATTACTGGGTGATCATAAAGCACCTCTGCACCTCTCTTTTACGTTTCACATATAGAAACGCACAGCCCAGGGCAGGCTTGCTTGAACCTCTTACCTCCTCCATTTTTAAATATAAGATGCTCAGTATTTTACCTTTTGGCATCCCTGGGCAAAAGCTTCAACCAGGTTCGAGTATGTAAGACTCCACACCTGGCGTTTTTGTTATCTGCATAAATGGGGACATGTATCAAAGGAAGAAATTCATTTTCACTTTGAGCTTAGCTGGGATTTGAATCCTACTCATTTTCTATGTATTGCTCTACATCTTGTTTCTTCTCTTACCAAAGCTCTCGTCCTGAATATAAACTACTGCTAAGCAATCACACTCTGATTCGTTTCATTAACCCACAATTTATGAAATTTGAGATACAGAATTTATGTTGCTATTTTTCAGGATATTGTGCTTTGTAGTTGTCACCTAGGGAATTTCCGGCGCTTTTTCTGCCCTTTTGCCATTTTCTGACAACTTTCTTTGCTTAGCAGTTAAAGCTGCATTGAACAATAAAGATCTTAAAGATCTGAGTAAGCAGGCATAGGATTGTAGGGCAGGGGCCACATACACCGGTGATTTTACAATAGGGGTAGTAATAATTGATCAGCAATGAAACAGCAGCAACATCATCATCTACTCTTACCAGCTTGTATTGCCTTTTTGCCTGGTGCAGTCAACATTTTATGGGGACTGCTTTGGTGCTGACACAATCATTGCTACACCACATTTAACAAGGTACAGTGGTACCTCAGGTTACAGACGCTTCAGGTTACAGGCGCTCTGCTAACCCAGAAATAGTACCTCAGGTTAAGAACTTTGCTTCAGGATGAGAACAGAAATCACGCAGCGGCAGCAGGAAGTCCCATTAGCTAAAGTGGTACCTCAGGTTAAGAACAGTTTCAGGTTAAGAACGGACCTCTGGAACAAATTAAGTTCTTAACCCGAGTTACCACTGTACAAATATTATCGCCTATGCACTTCTTCCAGATATATAACCATGTCATCAATGCACAAGAAGCAGAAATACCTCAGAGTTGCACTCCATACTAACATTATCTAGTACACCAACAGCAAGGAAATGGAGAGCAATGGTATCAATAGCAATTACAGTACAGTGGTACCTCAGGTTAAGTACTTAATTCATTCTGGAGGTCCGTACTTAACCTGAAACTGTTCTTAACCTGAAGCACCACTTTAGCTAATGGGGCCTCCTCCTGCTGCTGCACTGCCGGAGCACGATTTCTGTTCTCATCCTGAAGCAAAGTTCTTAACCTGAAGCACTATTTCTGGGTTAGCGGAGTCTGTAACCTGAAGCGTATGTAACCTGAGGTACCACTGTAATTGTAATTCCAGTGGTAATACAACTGAAGAGGAAAATTACATGAAGAAACTGACATACTAAAAGCATTGGTTTGAAGGAACATCACACAGCAACTTTGCTGAAGCTAAGTGGGTCTGGATCTGGTCAGTTCCTCGATGAGAGATCACCAGGGAATCCCAGAGACACTATCTTGCCATCATGGAAGAATGATGCATGATACGAAAGTCAAGTGTGTATACAAAGATCTTAGAAGAGTCTTGAACAGAACAAGAAAATTAGAAAGCCCAAGTGGTTCAATGAACTGCCCCAAATGCATTCTGACTGGTTGACGTGCGTCCTGTCCTGTCACCAGCTTTCATAATGGATGCCTGTCCTGTCACCAGCTTTCATGATGGATGCCTACCTATTCCTTTGGGTGTGTGGTTGTTGCAGATCTTCACAATCACCACCAGCGGGCGGCCAGAATGCACATGGCCAGGTGACTGTTGGGGAAATTTCCCTGGCCACCTAGGTAGCTGGCTGGAGTTCCCGCCAGTTCCTGCCTTTTAAATTGGCCAATGAGAGTCCTGCTCTGGAGGGTGTGCCTCACTGTATGAAAGGCCATTGGCTGCCCGGCTGCCTCGGCAGCTTTGTCAGAACCACATAGAAAGCGTATCAGGTCACATGAGGCATGGTAAATGGAGGTGCCCTCGAGATCTTTAAGGCTTGTCAAAGGATTGGGGGAGGGCAGGACACAAAGAATGATGTGTTCACTTCAAACGTATACCAAAATTAAGGGGATATTTGACCCATTTGGGGTGCTAGCTATCTTTCATCAGAATGACAGGTTTACTTCTTTGTATCTGATAGAAGGAATTCATCTCATCTCCTTGTGCATCCCCTGCCCACTCCAAAACTACAGTGGTACCTCTGGTTACGAACTTAATTCGTTCCAGAGGTCCGTTCTTAAACTTAGATATGACTTTAGCTAATGGGGCCTCCTGCTGCCATTGTGCCACCGCCGCACGATTTCTGTTCTCATCCTGAGGTAAAGTTCTTAACCCGAGGTACTACTTCTGGGTTAGCAGAGTCTGCAACCCGAAGTGTTTGTAACCTGAGGTACCAATGTAAATACAACCTTCACCAATCACGTGACCTCCAGATATTTGGGGCCACAAATCTCCTCAGCTGCAGCCAGCATGTGCTGGCTGGGCTGATGGCAGTTGTAGTCCAAAAACAGGTTGGGGAAGGCCAATTTAATAGTAACAGTTGGTCTAGATGTATTATTACTGAAGTTTCATAAAGGACCCCTTCACAAGTATGCTTTCTGAATTATTTCTTGAAACCAGAGGTTAGGAGACTCTGGTGTGAAAGGAAAAAGTGTTACGGATGTCACCTTTTAAGTTAGCCAGTGGATTAAATGATTCTAATATCTGGCATAATGACATTCTGTATGGTCTAGATCACATTTGCGATAGTACATCTGACACCGTTGTAAACCCTGGAAGAATAAGGCTAAGAGAATAGCTTGCCTCCCCACCCCTTTAGCTTTAAACACATTACAGTTGTGCGTGTAAATCACTTGTCAGTCTATGGCAAATGTAACAGTGTTATAATCTGAGTTAGGGGGAAAGGAAATAAAGTATAGATAATCTTTTTGGCCATATTCCTGGCACCATCATACATTGAAGACTGACAGGTCCTTCACTTGAGTGACAGGTGTCCTTTGAAATGCCTGTGAATCAGTATCTGTACAGACTGTTGAAATGCATATTTCCATCCTTATCGTAAAGGAATGGATGGGCAAGATAGGTGCTGTTAACATTGCAAATAGCTCCAGAATTATTCATTGTCAGCTCCAGGCAAAGAATAGGGGGAAAGTTTTATTATTCACCACGCACAATAGCAGGATGCTTAATGATTCTCAGTTACCCTGGCAGAATTGTCTGTCGACTTCAGGCACTAGCAATGGGTGACACAGGTCTGGCCAAGTGTTAGAGCAAGATCATACGTTCTGGTCCCATTTTAATTTCTAATACATTAATCTTTCCCTCACAGATGCACAATGAATATTCCACAGTCTCTTGTTTGTCAGAAGCTGTCTGGCTTTCATCTATTCAGGTGGTTTCATTGACTGTGAAAGCTTGCTTAAAAGGCCTGATCAGTCAATGACAACTGTCTCACAATAGCAGTGCGTAATGCTTCCTTTTTTTCTTTTCAGGCATCTGATAGACAACTTTGACACCTGATCTCTGGGGACCTCAGAGAGTCACTCAGAGTTCTTAAGAGACTTCCCTTACTTTATCATTCCAGAAAGAATTGTCACAGGTGAATGTATCGCACTTTCGCAGGAGCTGAACTCGACACCCTCCTCCCAAATCTATTTCATTTGTGCCGGTAGGTTCCCCCCCCCAACCCCGGAATTAAAATGGATTAAGTTGGCTTAATGCTGTTTTACAAGCAAGCTGCAAGCGCCACACTATTCATTTTTAATTTTAATCCTTTGTCTTAGCCTGTTAATTGCAATTGTTTTAAGTCCATTATCCCAAGGTGCACATTGTTGCTAGATGGATCCAAATGCTTGTAAGCTTTGTCCTTACTTTTGCAAATACTGACCCTTGAATTGTTAACTTAGTCAATGTCAGTGCATAACACCAGACTTGGGTGATTCATGCTTTATTTTTTTTTAATATATTTTTTTAAAATCTTCTTGTGCCTAATTAAGTAATAATCAGGGAGCAGGGAGTGTAGCAGAATTAATGTACCCCTTTTTGCTTTTTGCTTTTGTTTTTTTTTTAACAGAAGAAATGTCATGGTGATGCCGATGAAACACATTAGTGTTTCAGCTTATATTGGGCTGGGAATTCTCTAGCTGCACTGTAAAGTACAGCTATTTTAAAAAGTTTACAGAAACCAGATTCAGACCTCCTTCCAGGGAAGCCCTTCGCCCCCCTTTGCTGTCTATACTTGAGTTACAAACCAGACTGCCATATCTGAGGAGAGCACAAAACAACAGGAGCCCATGGGGAGAGGTAGAAACTGACAAATTGCCTTTTGTTTGATTAGGGATGCTCCCTTCACATTTCTTTCACTGAAATCTGCAGTGGAACCACCTGCGGCAAATTGCAGAGTGCTCAGCGTTCATCAGGCTCTGGATGTGATCTGCATCCCATCTGCTTATGAGTGTATTACAACTGGTCTGGGAATTTAATTCTAGGTTCAAGGGTGTACTTTTCATTGGGACCATAGCCTATACACATAGGGGACTTAACTCTTCCCTCCCTAGGTGTGATCCCATATAAGCCACTTGCTATATTGCGATGAGCAATTGCAGAGAAACTTCATAGTGGTAGCAATGGGAGATTATTTTTTTCCTTTCATTGACCATTACTGGGAGAGGATATTTCCATCAGAGTCACAGCTGGGTAGGGAAGAGTTAAACTGCTTTCCCTTTGGAAGTTCCTACATAGACCTAGGATTATTATTTTTTAAAACCCCAACTCGGCTGCCAACTATTCAATTTACATAATACGTAGTTAGGCCCTCAGTCCCAGTTCATGGGATTCTGGAAAACCTAAGTGGCTCTGAGGAGGGCGAAGCTCTCTGTTCCACCCCATAGCTTATACAGTACAGTGGTACCTTGGGTTACATACACTTCAGGTTATATACGCTTCAGGTTACAGACTCCGCTAACCCAGAAATAGTACCTCGGGTTAAGAACTTTGCTTCAGGATGAGAACAGAAATCGTGCTCCGGCGGCACAGCGGCAGCAGGAGGCCCCATTAGCTAAAGTGGTGCTTCAGGTTAAGAACAGTTTCAGGTTAAGAACGGACCTCCGGAACGAATTAAGTACTTAACCCGAGGTACCACTGTATTTTTAACTCAGCAATTGAGTTGAACTTTGTTTCCCCAAAAGCAACTCTATTGAGAAGCAATGTTTTCATATCGGCATGCAAATGAGTTTTCTGGTTTAATTTCATTTAGAATTTGTATGTACCATACATTAGTACTAGTCAGAGGGTTTGAACAAGGACTGGAGTTGTTCCCTGTACAAAACGCTGTTTGCTTCAAGCCCCCTTTTGGGTAGCTCTCCCTTCCAGTCCACCTCTTCATTTGGCTTGACTTCCCTTTCCCCTTCATCCTTGCCTTTTTGCTTCTTGAAATTGCCCAGAAGCAGAAGCTCTAAAATACAAAGGTGTTCTCCTGGCATTTCCGGCCTGACTGGAAGCAGGAAGTCCTGTGTCTCAAGAAAGGAAATCAATTCTTGTGAGATTGCCAGCTCAGTTCTGCAGACCCAAGAGGATTGGATCGTTCTAATAAGGGCCTGATAATCCTTTTGCTGAAAGAGGCTGTGAACCTTTCACTAATTAGTGTAGCTATTAATACAGTATCATGTCACAAAGCTATAGAACTGAAACTCTGGGACTGTGATTGGATGATATATGTACGTAATAGAATTGTGCTAAATTCCCAAAAGAGTTCTATTCTAGACTTTAGTGGTGGGTGGGTGGATTGCCTTCTAAGCCAAGAGAACTATGCAACCATCCACATTCTGGTTTATATCTTAAGCTTCAAAGTCTACCTCTTTATCAAAAGGTTATTGTAAGTCAACAGTGGTGTAACTGCGTCCCTCCAGAAGATCTTGGACTCAAATTCCAGTCTCCCCAGCCAGCCTGGGAGTTTTATCAGCCAACCCTGTTTTAAGTTGATGAGATGATAGAAAGAATGGTTCTGGGATTTCCATGTGTTGTGGTGTTTGTCCACACTCATGAGCCAACCACATTTGAGATCAGAGGACACGTTTTACTCTAGGCCATATTGGTACTGCCTTCTCCTTTCATTTAGGTCTGGTTCAATCCCCCCCCCCCAATCCATCCAGTGCAATTTCCTCTACAGGCACAGAATGGATGTGATACTATCTCCTCTCTGCTTATTGTACATAGTGACCAAAATTGTGGAGGCTGACCTGCAGATGACCCATATTTAGGTTGTCCTTTCTTATATTATGGGAACTAGACAATGGATTTTACTTCCTCTCTTATAATACTATGGGGCTAGCACCAACCACAGTTACGGAAGCATGTTTGTGAGTGAAAGCATAATAAATATTGGTTTGGATGAACCCGTTTTACACAACATGTTTAGCCAACACCTTGAATGGGTAACAGAGCAATCCAGAGCAATCCATCTGTCCTGCATGCCACCCTGCCACCAACCCCAGCTACACGCTTCCCCTGGCAGGCAATCATCGGACATTCTGCAGTATATTCAGCAATCTGCTCAGGGATGACAGTGGGAGGGAATCTAAATGGCTTCACCGAATCCTATGAAGATCCTCCTAAACATGGCTGCTTGGACAGGAGGGAATGGGTTGTGGATGCACATATTTAACTGTTGACTTCATTCCAGTCCAACCAATCCTTGAGTCTGTTCTAAAAGGGTTGGACATAGAGTATTTCGGATATGATAAGGCAGCCATTACTTTTTGAAATATGGCAACCCTAGGATATATCAACCAATCATTGGTGCATGGTGGGTTTTCCTCCCTTGTGACTTCTTCTCGTGGTACTCTGAGGATGCCTAAACCCAGTCCTCGTATCGCATGGTTTGTCTGTCCAAATTTGTGCCTGGATGAAAACAGTATAGAGAAAATCCACTGGAAATGGCAACCAGGCCCCATAAACTCACTCTCAGTTACAATGACTTTGCCCATTAAATTTTGCCGTGTGACAGCAGAGCCATATTTAATACATGGTGGTTTGTTGTTCTATTCAGTTGTGAGCTGGTGTACCATAGTGTCTAAGAGTCTGTGCTACAAATCAGGATGTCTCCCCCTCTTTTATACCTCCTTTTGCTATGAATTTAGTACGTGGTCTGAATTGTCTCTCAGGATCCACCACCCCTCCCATGGCCCTCTGCTCTGCAGTATAGAGATAACAATACCTACTTTACAGGGTTGTTAGGAGGATCACAACAATGCATTATGATCTAGTTCTCACAACATGGTAAGCCAGACTATGGCTGACTAAGACGTTTGTTGTTAGTCTCAGGGCTTTCAACAATGCATTCCTCAAATTCTTCTTGAGCACCCTTTTCTATATGCTGGGTCTTTTGTTTTGCCAAAGTTTGTGTTCCTTTTCATTCTCCTCCTTTGCACAATACTTTTGCATTTTGAAGGAAGCCTTCTTGCCTCTCGTAGCTGCTTTGACTCTGATACACAAGCATAAAGTTGTACTGAGAAGTGGTTTAGCAGGGATGGCAGGGGATAGGAAGTTTGTGTTGGGTAACAGAATTGTAAGTCAGTGACAATACCATGGACTTAAGAATGAGCATGTAGAAAAGAAAGACCTGCCCTGATGCTGCCCCGATCTACATGTCGTGCAAGACTCCAGGGTTTGGGAATAAGGCACAGTGGGGACTGTAGTGGCTTTATTATATATGGCTTATTTACCCACATCTACAACCTGGGGATGCGGGTGGCGCTGTGGGTAAAACCTCAGTGTCTAGGACTTGCCGATCGCATGGTCGGTGGTTTGAATCCCCGCGGCGGGGTGAACTCCCGTCTTTCGGTCCCAGCTCCTGCCCACCTAGCAGTTCGAAAGCACCCCTAAGTGCAAGTAGATAAATAGGTACCGCTTTATAGCGGGAAGGTAAACGGCGTTTCCGTGTGCTGCTCTGGTGCCGGTTCGCCAGAGCAGCTTCATTACACTGGCCATGTGACCCGGAAGTGTCTCCGGACAGCGCTGGCCACCGGCCTCTTAAGTGAGATGGGCGCACAACCCTAGAGTCGGACACAACTGGCCCGTACGGGCAGGGGTACCTTTACCTTTTTACAACCTGAGTCTATGATGGAGTGGTTCACAGCATTAGCACGCCAAGAGGGTCTTGCTTCTCCCATAGCCCACAGCCTTAGATTCAAGAAGAAATCAGCCATGGCTCTCTGTGCCCTTTCCATCGCGCAACCTTTTTTTCCTCTAGGTCCCATCACATCACAGAACTCTTAAGCTCTGGCTTTTGTCCTTCTAACTATCTAAGAGCTGGAGGAGAGGCCCAGCCCATTTGCTGTCTGACACAGAGCCCCTCTCCTTGCTTTCTTAATGACCCATCACTTTTCCTTTGTTTTCATAATGGTTCATCACTGCAAGTGATTATCTCACCAGGATGCTAGCCTGGTTTATATTTTAACACTTGCTGAATCCAGGGCTTCAGTGTCTAACCTCCAGTTTAACACCCCAAGCCTTGATTAAGTTCTAACACTAACTGGATCCAGTAAATATAGGTATCTGACATCCCCAATTGCATAACAATACGTTATGCAATGCTTGCTCCCACTGAACTCAGAGGGACTTACTTCCAAGTAAACAAGCATAGGATCGGGCTGCATATGCATTTAAAACCATACATGGAAAAGGTGTCCATAATTTTTCAAAGGGTCTAATTCTTCCATATTTAGGGCAGGGAAAATACTTTAATAATCATTATCTGCTTATTTCCCCTATGGAATGTAGTTATGATTGACTAGGTGAGGGAAAAAGGCTTTGTTGAACATTGCACTAAAGTTGGCCTCTATACTCCATAAAGGCTCATTATGCAAAGATTATGAACATATAACAATGTGTTTTAAGTGGGTGGCAATGATCCATAAAATTGGTATGGCTAATTAACAGATCAAATCTTTATGAGGACTGGATCACTTTCTGTACCCGTTGGTAGTTTAATTCCGGAAGTATTTTACTATCCACACATGTTTAGCAGAATTAAAATAACAGTATAAATGTTCTGTGGGATTAAAACAACACTGAAATGAAACCAAACAAAACGGGTTGGTTTTGCTAATAGATGAACAGAGAATCCCAGTGTTGATATAACATTACACAAAATCTAGAGCAAACACAGCCTGAATCCCAGTCTCATTTCACATGTAATTAACCTTTCTCAATCAAGCTAAGCATCCCTCACACCATCACCACCACAACCTCCTCTTCCTCCTCCTCCTCCTCCTCTTCCATAGCTCAGTACCTGATTCCCTATTTTTATGGAGATAAAAGACAAGCCTCCATTCACAAGAGTAGTTCCGTATCCAGTGCTTATCATCTGTGTCTGGGTTACTACTCTTTCTCTGATGTTATTTAATCACATCGTGTCCCATTGTATCTCAATAATTATATTCACTAATTCATCATTCACATATACTTCCTTTTCTCTTGATCACAGGCTTTGGGCTTTAAATGTTTTGCCATTGCACACATCCATCCATATACATTAGATACTGTTAACCAAAAAAGTGTGCCCACCTAAGTGTCAGCTTTAGAAAGGTTCCTAAAGTATCTGGGTTGTGGAATTGTGCCATGTATTGTTAGTGTTATCCAGATGATCAGCTGAAACAATTCCTCTACTACGACTTTTTTCTTTTGCTTTCCTGGAAAGGCCTGCAAGGCTAAATGCAAAGACTCCAGTGGAATACCCATTAGAGAGGGTAGGATAATGGGATCACTGTCCTGTATTGCCCCTACTCCTTTTTCTTAAAAAGGCCAGATAAAGCACAGTATCCTACTTGGCTTGCATAGGGAAGGTTGGCATGGGAGTTGAGCTTGACCCATAGCAAGGTTGCTTAGAGAAACCCTGCATCGGTTTCACTTCAGCACCTGCCCAACTCAAGGAAAAAGCTGAAGACTGACAGCAAGCGAGGGTAGGTGGTCATCATGTTGTTGCAGGCACTATTCAATTGAGTTGCATCTAACAAAGTTATACCCACTGTCCTAGGTTAGTCATGGTCCTAAGTCCTACGTTAGGCATGCCTATTCTTTTCAACAAATCTAGACTGAGTAGGACTAACGGTGGATCCAGTCCATAGATGCCTAAGAAATCCATCCAACTACATTCAAGGCAACATTCCAAACTGCAACACTATTGGGTGTTGTGTGCCAAGAAGATGTTGTGTTCGTAATCAGAACTGATCCCTTAACAGAAGACCTCTGGATCCCATGTAATGGGTGAACTGATCAGCCCTTCTAAAAGACCTGCCCTTAAGCAGATGCTATGAAAGTTGGACCATAAAGAAGGCTGATCACCAAAGAATTGATGCTTTTGAATTATGGTGCTGGAGGAGAATCTTGAGAATCCCATGGACTGCAAGAAGATCAAACGTATCCATTCTTATGGAAATCAGCCCTGAGTGCTCACTGGAAGGACAGATCCTGAAGCTGAGGCTCCAATACTTTGGCCACCTCATGAGAAGAGAAGACTCCCTGGAAAAGACCCTGATGTTGGAAAAGATGGAGGGCACAAGGAGAAAGGGACGACAGAGGACGAGATGGTTGGACAGTGTTCTCGAAGCTACCAGCATGAGTTTGACCAAACTGCGGGAGGCAGTGGAAGACAGGAGTGCCTGGTGTGCTCTGGTCCATGGGGTCACGAAGAGTCGGACACGACTAAACGACTAAACAACACAATGAAAGAAGGAGGCAGCTGGGAGAATTCCCAAAAGCCATTTCACCAAAGATCCTTCCTAGCCCTAATATTTATTTATTTATTTAATTTGTATACCATCCTTCATCTGAAGATCTCGGGGCAGTTCACAACTTGATCTATGATAAATCTTTTCAGTTGTTTATGGAGTATATATGTCCCACCTTTCCTCCAAGGCTCTCAAAGTGGGGTACAAACTTCTCCTTCCCCTCATTTTATCCTCACAGGGCAGGGCAGGCTGAGAATGAGTGACTGACCCAAGGTTATCCAATGAGCTTCGTGGCTGAGTGGGGATTTGAACCCTGGTCTCGCAGGTCCTAGTCCAGCATTCTAGCCACTATACCACACTGGCTCTTTCCCTTTCCTCCCTTGCCAAATTGTTTGCTGGGAGTAGAGTAGAGCAGAGCAGAGCAGGCCTTGCCTGGTGATGGAGTAGAAAGAGTTGGGTGTGGCTGGGCAAGGGGAGCTGACTAAGATTCTGGATGCAAAGGCTAAGAGATATAGCCAAATGCAACATCACAAGCCTTGTCTTCTCCAAGCTTTTAGACAAGATTTTCAAGATGTTGATCGCTTGCAATGAGTTGGGGCATTCTTATCAAAGGGTTTGTGTAACACTAATGATTTCCCCCAAAGTAAGACTGACAGAGTTCAGCAGGTCTTAAAAGGTAAAGGGTAAAGGGACCCCTGACCATAAGGTCCAGTTGTGACCGACTCTGGGGTTGCGGCACTCATCTCCGTTTATTGGCCGAGGGAGCCGGCATACAGCTTCCGGGTCATGTGGCCAGCATGACTAAGCCGCTTCTGGCAAACCAGAGCAGCGCATGGAAACGCTGTTTACCTTCCCACTGGAGTGGTACCTATTTATCTACTTGCACTTTGAGGTGCTTTCGAACTGCTAGGTTGGAAGGAACAGGGACCGAGCAACAGGAGCTCACCCCATCGTGGGGATTCGAACCACTGACCTGATCGGCAAGTCCTAGGTTCTGTGATTTAACCCACAGCGCCACCCGTGTCCCCAGCAGGTCTTACTCCTAGGTAAATGTGAATAGGATTGCAGTATATATATGTGTGTGTGTATATGTGTGTGTGTGTGTGTGTGTGTGTGTATATATATTATATACACATCTATATCTATCTATATATATAGATATGTGTGTGTATATATATAAGCAAAGCAGCAGACGTCTTTTCCCAAAGCTCTTCCCAAGAGCTTTTGAAATAGTGAAAAGACTCCTATAAAGCCCTTTTCTACTCTAGAAAATGTTCAGGATAAGCATTTCTAATTTTGCCAAGAAAAAAGAGAATGTCTCTGTCATTGCATGCATGACCCGCGGACTGACACAAACAAGAGCTGAGCTTTCTGGAACATGAAAAAGATGAGATACTAACTAGGATAAAGAGGGGCTGGAATTGAAGTACATGACAATTCCTGGCAATATATATGGAGGTTGCCAAAGAATACTAAACTCACTAACAGAACTGCAGTTTTCCTCCTACTGCATTGTCCCTGTGTTTAAGTAATAACTACATTCCTTTTCTAACTATTTTGATAGATTTATCTTGCTATGCCTTGGTAAACCTGGCAGTACAAACGGACTAGATACTGTATAGGCACCTTATTTCAGCAAGTAACACTTGTCTTTGCATTTAATTCTCTTGGCAAGGTCTTTGGTTTCTTGGGTTTGCAAAGTCTGTGCAAGTTCTTGCCAAATTCATATGAAAGATAGACTCTTGTTTGCATATATTTTGGATGAGGCACCTTGTTCTTAAAAAAAAGAAAGAAAATGTTATGCTTTCTCCTGCTTACAGCCCCACACAGAAAACACACACACAATGATAAACAACAACAAGACCATCTCCTTCCCACATCAGAAGTGTACAATCTACCTATTTCTCTTACATGTGTGATGAACACAGAATGCTGTCTTGCTGCTGAAACTTTGCTCTCAGGAGTGTTGTACCATGAGTAAACTGATGATAAAGAATGCTTTCAGTCTGGAATAAGTGTTAGTCACTTATTAATTGATTTTATATCTACTGCTTTTTGTATTTTTACTATTGCTGCAATAATTGCTTTTATTTCAGTTGTTTCTGATCTGTTTTATATTTGTTTTATGGTTCTCTTTTGTAAGCTATCTTGAAAATCTAGACTTAAATACACATTTTCAAATAAAATAAAAAATTCTTTTCTTTTTTTTAAAGAGGCTGATCTGTTGTTAACTGTGGTTTGGTGATGCCTATATGAATGGCTTCTGCAATAAGGGGGCAACGGAGGATATTGATTTGCATTCAATTTGCACATCCTAATTTATATATACAGATTCAAAGGCAAAATTAATTATCATAATGTAACTAAGAGTTAGGGACTTCCCTTGTATACGGAGAAAGGCTCTGACGGATTGAGCGGATGAGACCAATAGTAGGTCCAACAGTCAAGAAGACAGTTTCTGACCAAGTTGTAAAGGGAAGTGAGGGGTGGATGTGACTCATCAACCTGGGGAGGTAGCCCATCTAAGAGAAGGAAGACTCTGACCCTAAGTCTCCACTGCCTGGCAGTACATCTTTGAGAGAGAGAAAAGGCTAAGGAGCAAACTCTACACACATCCAGAGTGGAGTCCTAAGATGGTTGGATGGTGCCCTGTACGCCTGCAGCCAAGCTGGTGCCAAATGTATTGCTCTGCTTTCCTTTGAACCATATCAATGATGCCAAGAGGTCATCTGGGCACCTAGGACCTCCATACACATACCGCAGGCTTGTGACCCGGGGAGGTTACTTTGGTGCTGCTAAGGTAGTGGTTTGACTTCAACCTCTTGAGACAGATGGATGCCAACAATAGTTTACCACTCAGTAACAATTATGAAATGGACACTGGAACATCTTTAAGGAATATTAAAGACCTCCATATACACTGCCCAGGCCTGCGCCCCAGCAAGGTCACTTTGGTGATGCTAACACAGTAGTTTGACTTCACCCCTGGAGGTGCAATCCATTGTCTCTTGAGGGAAATGGATGCCAACCATTAAGAATACAAGTATCTCACCATAGTGGGGAAACCTATGATAGGGTGACGTTGGGGCCTGCCTAGGTGCTGCTACCATAGGGTTGCCATGTGTCCTCTTTTTCCAGGACACATCCCCTTTTTCAAGGGTAGAGTCGTGATAGCGATCCATAGTTAAAAGTAGAAGTTGGCAAATGTGTCCTCTTTTTTGCTCTTCAAAATATGACAACCCTAGAACAGTTGATGGGCAACTTCAAGGCCCCTCCTGCTCTCTCTTCTTGGACCAGATAGCCCTTCAAATAATGGACTCTTTCAAACAGAGGACTGTCCTTTTTTAAGCAGGAGCCATTGCCACCCTTAGCTTGCGACTGAAGCTATGACACAAGGTTTATGGTTACCCCAGTTTATATATACCCATGGCTCATATCTATGAGGTTTCTTCTGTCAGCTATTTTAGCTAATTCATACTGGGAATGATTCAGCCAAAGGTAACTGTTTTTAAGTTTGTTCGGTGGAAGAAAATGAAACATGTGCTTAACTCTCCCACTGAAATCAAGAAGAATTAAGAGCGGATGATAGGCTAGGCCTGTGTCCATTGCTACTTATGTTGTTGTGGTAACTAAACATTTGAATTGATTTTTTCAGTTGAAATTTAAGTTACTGATTAGTGGGATCAAATCAAGTTAAATTCAATAACTCCAACTTTACCGGTTGTGGAAACCAGCCAACATCAAGAGCATATGCCCTGTGTGGGGGGGGGGGGGATGGACAACAACTTGGCTAGCTCAAATTGTCAGCTGCAAATGTAGTGTCGTTTTTTTTTTAAGCCCACTTTTAAAATGTATCATTCTTAATCACAGAACCAAAGAAACCACAAGTGCCAAATTCAGCAGCACTCTTTCGTCCTGAATTAGATAACATTACTAGGAGCAGGCACCATTCTTGTGGGAATGAATGCATGAAAATAGAGTTTTGCATAACAATGTCAAAATCATAACTCTGAAAAGAGCTCGCTTAGTTAGAATAAAACTCAAGTGGAATATTGATACAGTTATCTTTGAAGACTTCATAGATGCTTTGTTACGATGAATTGTATAATAATATCTCTGACAAGGCTGGGGGGGGGGGACGGGAGTTCCATGAAGTATCCAGGCCCCCAGACCAGACCCCACACCTGCTTTTCCGGGGCTCGTGTTTGTTTTAGGTAAAGGTCACCCACAACTGGCCCTTTGAGACTTTTGGTATTGGAAAAGCATAAAGGAGCACTTGCATGAAGGATCTTAGGTAAGGTCACTTTTGAAAATATGAGGCTATGAATGGCTTTCCCCATATAACATAAAAAACCAAGACACAGCTACACATTACAGGTGCCCCGTAGCTTAACACCATGTACACCAGCCTTATACTTCCTCGACCACCCCCCTTATATTTAGAAATGCAAAGTTGACTCATAGCATAATGGTTGCATTGCCTATATCCTCAGCATGGCCACTACAGCGGCAGCCAAAGGAGTGTAGTAGAGCTCAAGAATTTCCACAAAATGTTCCCACATCCCTGCATTTTGTAAAGCCAAATTCACAGGAGAGAGAGGAGGCGTGTGGGGCGCCGCTCTGTCAACCATAATGCTTAGTTCCAGTGTGCAGCTTAAAAGAGAACAATATTACATTCCCCCCCCCCCACACACAGCAATTGCACTTTAATTGAAAAAGAGAGAGAGAGTAAGATCCATCACCCCAGTGTTTAAGCAACTTGGTCCCATATTGTCTTTGTATATTCTTGAAAACCCTGCCTACTTTTTATTTGCCCGAATCCTCCTCCAATACATATTTCTAAATGGCTCTGTTTATTGATGTGGTTTTTATTCTTGTCTCTCTGCCACTAGGCTCTACTATTTGTGGTGCTGTTTATCAAGAAACACCATGCGAAAGTTAATAATAACATAATTTAGAGCAATAATTACATTTTTATTCAATAGCTTTGGGAAAACACTGAGTTGAATAATGAGATAAAAATGAGTGTCTTGGTTCTAACAGGACATTAATCAACATATTAACTGTGTAGGCAAACTGATTTGAGGCTGTTATGGCTTAATTTGTCTCAAAATCATTATTTTTAATGTATTGCATAATGTACTTTAAAATATGTGTTGAAGTGATTCTATGTATGCATTAGTTTTCCGCAGAATGGATTTTACTCTTTATTCTGCCTTGAATGATAGCTTTTTATGGTATACAGTATAAAATCGATATTCTTGAAGCTCTGGCATTTCAGAGTCAGGTTAAAAATAAAACAAAATTAATCCTAAAACATATTTCCCTAAACCTTGATTCAACTACAGAGGCTGCAGGGGTTTCACGGCTGCTGTTCACATTTGGCATCAAGGAGCTGACTTGGTTTCTCTTCATACGAAAACCACATCATGTCGTTTGAATGCTCTTTAAGTTCTCTTGAAATGGTGCTGCCATTTTAAGCAATGCGCCCTAAGTGTTTACAAAAGCCTCCCAAGAGAGGGGCAGCAAGATCTGCTGTATTGTTAATTGCCAATTTAACAGAAGGCCAAAACAGAGGTGTGCCACTGCAACACAAACCCCAACCACTTGACAGTGCCGCACGAAGGAAACAGCTGTCCAGGGGCTCTGAAAATGTATTCTAAAACTGGCAACAATATAGGGGAAGAAATGAATGTGCCAGTCCATCATGTGGGCGTTTGGGAACAGAGTAGTGCATTTCCCAGCTGCTACCCAAAGTGCATCATCTGAGACTTGGCTTCCCCCACATAGTTGTGTCCATGAGGCCATACTCTCCAACATATCCCTAATGAAAATAGGGACATCCTAGAGAAGGGGACGACAGAGGATGAGATGGTTGGACAGTGTTCTTGAAGCTACCAGCATGAGTTTGACCAAACTCTGGGAGGCAGAGGAAGACAGGAGTGCCTGGCGTGCTCTGGTCCATGGGGTCACGAAGGGTCGGACATGACTAAACGACTAAACAACAACAAATTCTATTATTATTATCATCATTCTCATTAATAATAATACCCCGTCCATCTGACTGGGTTGCCCCAGCCACTCTGGGCGGCTTCCAATATATATAAAAACATAATAAACATTAAACATTAAAAAACGTCCCCACACAGGGCTGCCTTCAGATGTCTTCTAAAGGTTGTATCTCCTTGGCTCTGGAGTTTCATAACTCCGTATCCTCCAATATTTCTCGGATGAAAATAGGGATGTCCTACCATACCCTCCAACATTTCTCCAATGAAAATAGGGACGTCCTAAGGAAAAGCAGTACATCCCGGGATCAAATCAGAAACTGGGAGACCTTCTATAAATCTGGGAGTGTCCCTGGAGAATAGGGACACTTGGAGGGTCTGTGAGGCCATGCCACACGGGTGAGCTAGCCTAGTATGTGTTCTGTGCTACAGTATTGGAAATCTCAGAACCAGAAGCACACATGTAGCCCATATATGGCTGATGGGGAGAAGACACACTGCAACATTGTTTTGCTATCAACAAGATGCCTTGTCTTTTTTTTTATCAAATAAATTTTATTAGTATTTTCCACACAACAACAACATCAAAAATATCAAAAAATAACAATACACAACACACAAAAGCCAACATTCGAAAAACTAAAAAAGCAGCAGCAACAACAAAACAAATCCATATCTTACAAGTTAATAATATAAACACTAAAGAACAACAACAAAACATTGACTTCCACCAATCCCGCAGCACCTCCTTTATCTCTCATTGTGTCTTCCTGTTTTCCTGTTTTCCTTATCCTCTCTATCCTAACATCTAGATATAAATCCCTCTTTCTTATCCTTTCACTTCACAAGGTTATTCCAGACTCAGCCAGATTTCTGTCCTCAAACCTTGACTTTTGAGGTATTCATTTAGGCACTCCCATTCTTTTTTTTTACTTCACTTTTTGGTTTTTGTCTTCTTATGTCTGTCAATTTGGCTGATTCTAAATATGCCTTGTCTTAATGTGAGGCAGGTCTGGTTGGCCAATCATGCCATTGGAGCATGACTATAACTGACCTTTCAGCCTAACTCTAGACTACATAGGTGGATAGGATATTGCAGCCTCTGTAAAGAGCTACAATAGCTTCTTCAGAGCAATGGTCTATCTAGCTCAATATTCCTTACCCAGACTTGCAGCAGCACTAGGTAGCTTTCTGCAGGCCTGCTATCTAAGATGAACGCAGGGACCTTCTACTAATGATGACTGCACTCTAACACCACTGACTCCTGACACTCTTCCTGGGATGCCATAGTGTTTTTCATCTTCTTGACTACAAAATTGCTTTGTGTTCTTCTCTCTCCCCTCTGCCCCCCTCTTTTCCTTCTCTTGGCTGTGGATTTGGATGAATGATGTGGTGGCACAATAGCCAAATTGGTAAGCGCTCAGCAATTTGATACTTAGCAATGCTAATGTCAGATGCCAGACAAACTGGATGTCAAACAAAGACCAGCACGGCTTAAGCATTCCATGTGATGTGCAGAGCTGGCTTCGGCAGAGCATTTCAGAAGACAATAGTCTAATGTATGCTGGAAAGCTGGTCGGGCCACTTCATGTACAACATGAAGAAGCAACGAGACGTCGTAAGTGATGGTTTTTGATGGCAGAGAGACAAAGGGAAGGACAGGATTGCTTTGGTCAATTGCTAAGCCCCCCTTCCCTGTCCTCCTATATAATTTGAGGAGTGATATTCTATTGGGATATTCCTGTTTTTGTTTCCCATACATCATGGATATATGCATATGCAATCCATGTAAATAATATACAAAAGGGTTGGGGAAAGGCACAGTCACTCAGCAGTGCTCATCAGAGATGAGATAGAAAGTGGTGCAAGACCTCTCAGATCAGGAAATCAGATCAGTGCTTGTTGTTACAGGGTCAGCAGGCTCAGTAGTTTCAGCATAAGCCAACATATTCAGATGGAGTTTTGCTAGTGAGAGATAAACGAATGCATTGGAAGCTCATGGGAACAAAAATCAAGGCAATCAATAGTGAAGGTGTAGTCCATGTCTCTTTTAAAAGACAAAGTTAATTCCTTTGTATTCAGTGGCCTGGTTTGGAAACAGTGCCAAACTATGGTTTAATATTCAGGGCATGAACCTTAGGCTCATATGCTCCACCCTGCCTCTCCTGCTCTGGCATGGCTGCAAGACGGATTTGATTTCTCATTAACTGCAAGCAGAAATTGGCCAATCTTTCAATTTCTGTTTTTCTCTGTCATTTTCCCAATCTTAAGTTCTCTACATTTTCACAGGAGTTTGCATCTTTAAAAAAAAAATAATTGGCAGGATTTTGCATGCATTTTTGGGGTATGCAATTTAGCCCACGATACACTATAAACCACTGAGCCTCTTGGGCTTGCCTATCGGAAGGTCAGCAGTTCAAATCCCCATGACGGGGTGAGCTCCCGTTGCTCTGTCCCATCTTCTGCCAACCTAGCAGTTTGAAAGCACACTTGTGCAAGTAGATAAATAGGGACTGCTGTAGTAGGAAGATAAATGGCATTTCTGTGCACTCTGGCTTCCGTCACAGTATCCCGTTGTGCCAGAAGCAGTTTAGTCTTGCTGGCCACATGACCCTGAAAGCTGTCTGTGGACAAATGCCGACTCCCTTGGCCTGAAAGCGAAATGAGCGCCACAACCCCATAGTTGCCTTTGACTGGACTTAACCATCTGGGGGTCCTTTTTGTAATATTTTTTTATTAATTTTCACAATAAACAAAATCATTACATTAAAGGGGGGGGGAAACATAAAAACCATAAAATAAAACATTTAAAACTGTAAACACACTTAATATTGAACCCACATTATGGGACCCCTTTAACTACCTTTACCTTTTACACATTTTTGCAAAACAGTTTCCCCCGATATAATGTATTTTTGTATTGTTATTTTCATTTTTAAGCACACTATACTCTTGTATATACTTATACTGTTGTATAAGTATTTCTGCATATATTACTTAGCTGAAGACCTACATTGTAAAATTTGGAGAAGTGCCAGTTTCTAAGGATGACTGTGTTTCAGTTTTCGCACCACTTTAGAAAGTGCAAGTTACGTTTGCCTTCAAATGTGAACTGAATCAAATTTCTCTCTCATCCCTAACCACAGTTTATAATTACGTCTGAGTCCTATACAGTGGTTAATCTTAACCATGGTTTAAGGAAATAAACCAGGATCATAAAGCCAGAGGTTGGCTCATTTCAATAAACCATAGTTAAGATTAACAAGAGCTTGTTCTTGATAAAGTTTGAACATATTGATAAACCATGGTTAACTGGAAATGGAAATAAAAGATTCCAGTCTCTTCCTTGTGGTGGAGGAAGATGGGAGCAGATGATGAGCCCAATAGGAAATAATACTTTTATGAATAAATCTTAAACCCTATCTTTATAAGATCTTGGTTGCCAATTTTATCAGCTAATCAACTTCTGGTCAGTCATGAACTTTAGGGTCCCAGTTTTGTAAGATATTCTGTAAAATACCATTATTATATTTTGCCTGCCCTTCCCACTCTGAAAACTAGAAGGGTGTGGGGCTAAAATGACCAGGAGGCTAAATTAGTGACCAGTTTAATCATCATTAACATGAGGTAACTAGATACACATCATTATGCTGTTGTTGTACCCCACGATGAGGAAGGGAGACTGACAGACCACTGTGTTCCCATGGATGGCAAGAATACCTAGAAATAACAATCAGATGGAAGTAAGGAGGTTGTTGTGAAACAGGACCCAAAGCGTTGCCAAATGCTGTAATCTTGTGGAGAGCCAAAATCTAGTTTTGCATGTGTGAAGCTCCATGAGGCAACCTATTCAGCAAGAAGCTGCTTCCACAAAACGAATAAGTAAAGAGGATAGCTCATGTAATCAATCCTGAACTCATAGAATTGTAGAGTTAGAAGGGTTCACAGGGATCATATCATCTAACCCCCTTCAATGTAGAAATCTCAACCAGATGATACATGAGATACGCTGCTCGGGAAACCAGTGTGGTGCCCTCAACATGTCTTAGGTCCCAGGCTGCTTAGCTAGCAAGGAAGAACCAACTTTTTCAAGTACACATAGCACAAATGGGTACAGATGTCTGTGTGTCATGAGCCACCAGTCATTTCATCTGACTATTTGACAACAAGAGTTTGATGGATGCAGTTAAACGGACTCGACCCAGTATACCTGAAGAAGCATCTCCACCCCCATCGTCCAGCCCGGACCCTGAGGTCCAGCGCCGAAGGCCTTCTGGCAGTTCCCTCACTGCGAGAAGCAACATTACAGGGAACCAGGCAGAGGGCCTTCTTGGTCGTGGCACCCGCCCTGTGGAACGCCCTCCCATCAGATGTCAAGGAAATTAACAACTATCTGACTTTTAGAAGACATCTGAAGGCAGCCCTGTTTAGGGAAGTTTTAAATGTTTGATGTTTTATCATGTTTTTAATATTCTTTTGGGAGCTGCCCAGAGTGGCTGGGAAGGCCTGGCCAGATGGGTGGAGTTTAAGTAATAAATGATGATGATGATGATGCAGTGATGCAACTGTCCATTCCTAGGTATTTCATTGTTGGCTGTGCAAGCATTATAACCAGACTATTAATTACACAGCATTTCTTTCTTTTTCTTTTCTCATTTTCAGTCCTTCTTCCTCCTGATTATGAGAAATTTAAAATAAAAGCTTGAAAAGCCATTGCAAGACTCCACAAAGCGATTAATATTTTCCATCAAGAGCAAATGGTCTCTTTCATTTGTGCTATTTTTTTAAAAGACAGTCTCAACACTACTCACAACATATTTCTATAGAACTATCCAGTCTAGAGCTATTAGGGAATTTTCTTAAGAACACAGAAGATTAGGCACTCAGGAACGAAGGGATAAAAAAAATACATGGAAGAGAGAAGATGGATAAAATAGTTTTAACTAATTCTCCCAATCATTTTTATTTTCCAACATCAATCTTGTGGTTAGGTTAAATTTTGAAAATGGAAATCTGATAATTATGGAAAAAGTGAAAAAAAAATATAGTATTGTCTTTGGCTTGATAATAATGTGGCTGTTTAACAGTGCCTCACATCAATGAATATAAATCAGACGGAATTCCTCCCTCTTTATCCCTAGTGAGATAAACATGGTTTGTCACATTGAGAGAATATTCTATAGCATAGGAATAATCAGAACACATTGTTGGCTCCAATTTTCCATCATTTTATTTTTTCAATATCAAACAAAGGTAAAGCCAGCTAAACAATTTAGTCATAGGCAGAAGGAGAATTAACTGTATAATGCAAGCTGCTTTGGAGAAGTAAGAGGCAAAAGGGAGTGCTGCTTGCATTAAATCATATTGTTCGCTGCGCTTTACCAATGCTATAGAAATCACTTTGATTTTCATTGTTAGGTGCTTTACATGTTGCTTGTATTAAGCAAATGCGTTACTTGTCTCCCTGTTCCCCCCACAGCAGATCTGCACGGCCTTTTGAAAGGAAGCTGAACTCTCACGGACAAAGACTGATGCTTCATCCATCTGACATGTCACACCAACAAATGGGTTTTTTGTGTGCGCTCTGTCAGTGTCTTAATCAGAGTTGTCACACCAGGCCCACACAGTACCTTCCCTGCTCTGAAAGCCCGTCCAGTACTTAATCCTTCAACTTGTATATGTTGTACAGACAATCAGATGAGGCCTGATAATACGTGTGATTTACATGTTTCCTGTCGTCGCTCAGATTTGTCACACGTCATGGAATCACTCTCTCCCCCCACCCCACATACTGTCATCCTTATTTCAAAACATGTGAGGAAAGCCCTGGGCCCGATTTAAGGCTTATTTCAACTCCTAGGTTCTTGTGGTTTTAGTTCTTTGCTAGCAAGTAAAACAGCTTAGCCTTTTTCTAAACGATGTGGCTAGCTGTACTTTTGTCTGATACGGAGAATTATAACAGATGGATTTAGCAAAGTGATTAAGTTGAACTATCACCTCAGGATGGTAAATTTGGCAGTGATTAAAAAACAACAACATCACACACACAAATACAGGGTTGTATCCAACTAAGGGTATACCCATTGAAATTAATGAACTTAAGTTAGTCAATGCAATTGATTTCAATGAACATACTCACCCCAAATAAGGATTTTGGTCCAGAGACTGTGATTGTAAGTTACTAACAACGATGTGTTACAGAGAGGACTGTCTATATGAAATTGTGGCTACCCAACAAGCATTGCATTTCAGGCTCTGAATAGCGAACTCTCAAATGAAAATTCAGAGCATAATCTGTGACAATAGACAAAGCAGTATATTGTCAAAAACCTAGTCAGTTTGTGACATGATCTCCTCACCAGTGGCTCTGAGTACGCCTCTTTAGGATTGGCAAATATGGATAAAAACAAGCCTTCTCCCTTGCAAACACAATGATGCTGAAGCAAGGACAGCACTCTTACCAGGGGCAGCTCACGTTGAGATTGCAAGGCTGGTGGGATGGTTTGCTTGACTACCACTGCTGAGCAATGAGTGAGGAGGGGAGAAAGACTCCATGCCTTTAGTGGCAGTGGGGGCACTGAGCTGTAGGATGCATAATCAATGCATAATCAAAACTGAGAACACCAAAAGAAAACACAGATTGGCCTATGCTAACATATATGTCAAGATGCAAATTTAGACATTATTTTAGGACCCACTAAAAGAATAGCTTGGTGGATTATCTGTCATCTGGGGGATTCAAGAGAGCTGTACTTGCAGGATTGTGGCTTTTGTCGCTACATTGCCTGCAAACCCATTCCCAACTGCATTTTTCTCAATAATATTCTGTTTATACTAGTTATGCAAGGTCCCTTTTTCCATCTGACTTTAATCATGAGCAGAAGAGAGTGAGATCTCTGCAGAGAAAATTCTCCCCTACAGCATGGCTAAGGAGAGGGGGGGAGAGATAAACGAAAACTCCCAATTCCAAAGAAAACTACTGCCCAAATAATTTGTGCACTATTATGTGGATGATCCTGAAGGTCAGTAAGCACATTTGCACAGAAGACATATATGGCTATAGGGAACTACCTCTTCTTTAGCATAATAAGAGTTTGCATATTGCTGTCAGGAGGAATTTGCACAAGGACATATTCTCTGGCAGGTAATAGTAAGCAAATTCCTTAGGATCAAAAGGGGAATCAAATGAAAATAATGTTTAAGGGAATAAAGGAGCTTGGGAAGTGGGCTAGCTGTGTGCCAGTGGTAGACTTAGCACAATTGAGTATGAAACCCGTGAAGAAATGGGGCATTTCCACTGATTAATTGGATTCCTTTACCTAGAACTAGGTGAATCATTAGATTCAAACTTATACAGTGGTGCTGCATGGCACTGTGCTGTCAGGCTGGCAGTGAAATTGTGTGCTGGTACACCTGAATACAGACACAAAAGAGCACACATTATGAGCAACCAGCAAACTGCATGTGATGAGGTCTTCCCTGCCCAATAGTTCAGCATCCAAGTCATTTGCTGTTGCTGCTGATGAGGGCAGATGAGCTTCAGAACTGGAGCCACTCCATGGTCTCCTGGGTGGGATGAATGGGTGCAGGGTATAGGAAGGAACAGGGGAAGGTGCCTTATATTGAACCAGACCATTGGTCCATCGAGCTCAGTACTGGCTGGAAGCTTTCCAAGAAATCAGACAAGGATGCTTCCCAAGGATGCTAAGGATTGAACATGGGACTTTTTGCATGTAAAGCATGTACTCTACTACTAAGATAAAGGCCTTTCCTGAAAGCTCCCTTTGCATGGGACTTGAACACACAGCCTCTAAGCAAGAGGTCACTGTGTTTGGCACTGGTGTGGGTGGGGAGGAGAGACTCAATTGTAATGCTCTCTCACTTGTAGACCACGGTCCAATGTCTGTCATGGACACAAGTAGCCTATCCAGTAATAAACATTTACCTATCTGTTTCTCTAGGACTGCATACACACCATACATTTAAAGCATACGGCTTCCCCCCAAAAATCCTGGGAACTATAGTATGCTAAGGATGCTAGGAATTGCAGCTCTCTGAGAGTGGTAAACGACAATTCCCAGGATTATTTGACGTAAATTATGTCCTTTAAATGTATGGTGTCCACACAGCCATTCCAACATTCTCTTTTGTCACACTAGAGAATGTTTCAAAAGACAGAAGTTTTGTTATGACAATTTTGGTAGTGGAATTGCCAGGGGAGCAATCTATTTCCAATATTATTCTCTTTTCCCAATAGTGACTGGAAATGCAGAGTGATCAGGGGGAGAAGCTGGGAAGTGGAATACCAAGGGGAGGTAGAAGTTGAAGCAAAAAGATATTAAACAATTTAATAACTTAAATTGGGACCGACAAGAACTGGAGATTTCTCCAGCCCACCTTGAAATACCATGGGTGTTTCATTATTTTATATGAGTCACAAAATGCCCTTCCCCACAAGAGTAGGCAGAGAAAGCTCATATGTTGATAGACTATTGAGGGGAACAGTCTCTGTACATTCTGCCCCAGTGATCTGGCAAGCTTAGGCTCTCGCAATGGTGTTCTCCAAGTATATAGTTCTTTACCTTTTCCCATGGTAGCAAAATGGCAGCTGTTCACTTACATGGGAGAAAGCAAAGGAGTGGACTCATGAGTAGAAGGTTATGGCTGGAACTAATTTTGCCCTCATCAGCTGTGACTCAAACTGAAGCCCACTTATTTTGTCTAATTCAATATAACTCATGGGGATCACTGGGTTGTATCCAATCAGGACCTCTCTGCCGATGGAAGGGTCTCTGATCCAATGGAACCATCTGTCAGTAGATCAGGGGCTGAAGGGATCTCCTGCCCCACCCCTCTCAAACCTGCTCCAGATTGTTTGGTGACCTTTCAGAACAGCATGGGAGGTGGAATGGAGGGCTGAGAGGGGATCATGGAAGATCACCATGAACCCTGTCCTGCTGACAGAAGGTTCTACTGAATCCAAGAGCTTTCTGTCACTGGATGTATACCAGTTGGTTACAATCCACCGAGAATTTAGCTAGTGCATGGCTGCTAATTCTGTCAGTTCATTTTCATGACCCTGTCCCAGGTTTCATTCCTTGGTCTCGCAAAAGCAGAAACTATCTTTTATTTTATATTAGAAATGAGGTGAAATGTCCTACATTTAATAATATCCAAATTATACTTTATGATTACAGCGCCAATAAATGGAAACTGTATCCCTGAATTGCCTCTGATCCTTTCCTCTTTTTTTACCATCTTTTAAGTGTACATATTCAGTTAGCTTAGCAGTTTTAGCAATCCTCCATGTTTTAGCAATTCAGTCTTTCAAGGCTGGGCGTTTATGCTCACTCCATTTACTTGCTATGAATATTTTTTTGCTGCTCTCAATGAGTTCCAAGCTCATTCTTAGCACTCTTCATATATCTAAGCAAGATGACCAACAGATTAAGGAGCAAAGCATGTTTAATCACCAAGCCAACCGTACAGAACATTCCTCCAAAATAATTTAATTTTAAGACAATCCCATCATAGATGAAACAAATCAATCTGCATTAGTCTGGAAACTCTGTCAACATTTATCATTACTGTAGGAAACAGCTCAGGGGGGGGGGAAATGGATGTGGGGCTGCCTATGAAAATACTTTTGAAACTTCAGTAGGCATAGAATTCAGCAGGCACAGAAGTGCCAGGATTTTGGCTGGCACAGCCTATTTGGATCAAAAATATCACATCAGGGTTTAAAAAAGCTTCGCCAAATGTCTATTCTGTTTAAATCTCTAAAGGGCTTGAGATCTAGGGGTTTGAATAAGCAGCTTCTCATCAGCGGATGGACAGTGACAACTAGAGAGAAGTTTCTCTCATTCTCTCTTAGCCGTGGTGCCCATTTATGGAAAGCCCTCTGCCTGATGCCTATGCTGTTTTCGTTTAGGTTAAAGGAGAAACCCATTTTTATTCTCCCAGGCTTTTAAAGTATTCCAGGCATTTTAAAATCTTGCTGACTAGCTGTTTTTAATGTACTGGGTTTTTTCCATTCTTGTTAATTCTGCTGAGCTCAAAGGGTGTTTTAAAACCAACTCTAAAAACCCTAAACAGTAAAATTGTTTTCTTTTACGTGCAGATAGCGCCAACCCTTTGGTTAAACATTCCTTGGCGAGCTGTTTCTGAATTATTTCCAGTTGAATTATCTGAAGTCAATAATGATTGAAAAATGTGAGATAACAAACCTTTCCATGTTTTCCTCTTATATATTAATGACTCAAAAGCATTCAATTTTGTTTCTAATTTCCCAGTATTTGCAGCAGCAATTCAGTTTTCATTTACCTAGGAGTTAAGTCTATGGAGCCCTATCAGACTTGCTTAACAGGAGACACATGCAGACTTGCCCTGTAAGGTCTTCAGAATATGGCTTCTTAGTTGAAAATATGGAAACAGCTGTGAGGACGAGATCTGGTATCTGTCTGGTAGATATATGATCCACTGGAGTAGGAATCATAGAATTGCAGAGTTGGAAGGGATCACAAGGTTCATCGAGTCCAACCCCCTTGCAATGCAGGAATCTTTTGCCCAACGTGGGTCTTGAACCCACGACCCCGAGATGAAGAGTCTTGTGCTCTACCAACTGAGCTATCATGAATGCGGGAAGCTGCCTTTTGGTAGTCAGACTTTTGGTCCACTAGCAGTGGCTCTCCAGGCTTTCAGGCAAAACACAATCCCAGCCCTCCCTGGAGATGTCAGGAATTGAACCTAGAACTCTCTACATGCAGGGCAGTTGTTCTACCCTAAATATTCACATTTTTTAAATACAAAAGCAGGGATAATCTTATTTCAAAAATGGCACTTGGCAGCTTAAAACCAGAAAGGAAAACCTATGGCGTTTAGGGCCCCCTTGTACCTAGGACAGCGGTAACCAATGTGGTGGCTTCCAGATGTCGCTGGACTCCAATACCCATCAGCCCAAGCCAGCATGACCAATAGTCAAGGATGATGGGAGTTGTAGTCCAGCAGCATCTGAAACGCAGCTATGAGATCACCTGGATTGTAAACCAGGGCACTGTCTACACACAGTGGTTTTCTGTTCCTTTCTGCAAAGGGGGATATTGCTTTTTTGAACAGGATATTCTCCATTTTGCTCACAAAACATTTCCCTTTCTTTTGAAAGAGCATCTGCGAGTGCCTGCTCATACCAAGTTCCCTTCATGCGTTCAGCGCTGCTGGGGCCTGACTGTGGTGTCCTTGAGGCCCAGAAGTTGTAGCTAATGTGGTAGTCAAAATTGCTTCAGTTCATGTAAGGTGGTTCACCCAGTTTTACCTGACCCACCATGGTCCACCGCACCATTATTTATTATGATTATGATTTTAATAAAAATTTGTATACCGCCCTATACTGGTAGATCTTGGGGTGGTTCACAACATCAAATCACAGTATAAAAAACACAAAATATCTCCTATTGCTCCGAAGCAACTTTTCTGGGGAGTGGAGGGGGGAATCAGCAAAAAATCAGGCACTTGACTTTACACGAGCCAAAGTGCACTCCCATTGGATACAGTCTCTGGGTAGTTCTGGATGCGACATAAAAAACGTGATATGAGTTACTCACTTGAAAAAAAATTATCAGATGTTAAACTACACATTACTCTAAAGCAATTTGTGCCATCAACGTTTTATAGTAAGATTACACTGGGACAGATTAGCATGTGCCATGGAAGCGTGATTCCAGGTCTCCTTCACTGTGCCATCCTCCAAATGAAAATTGAGACTTATGGTGCCTTTTCCTCTACCAAGCCATGCCCTATGGTTGGATTCTGCTTCAATTTATCCCGCAGGAACAGGCAGAGCATTTGACATACATTTGTGTTGCTTTCATATAAAACTATGCGGATTTGTAAATGCAGAAAAAGATCTTAAAAACACGACACCTCCTTTCCACCTTTTAATTCAAAAGGAAAACTAATGATGCAAGATTTCTTCCTCTCTCACTCACTTGGAAACCTTCACCCCCATCAAGTTGTTGTTGGGGGCAGGGGCTTTTCAGAACGGCCAGCAGGGTGGGGCTGGAGTTGTAGGTAACATTCCAGCTGAAGTGTGGCAGCTGATGGAAAATTTGCAGCAGCTTCAGTAACGAAAATCTTCACTGGAGAACCAGGTTGCTTACAAAAGAGGTTACGAAACAGAAGCCAGAGGCATCATTCCAAGCCTGTTTCCACAGTTTAGAAAAAGAAAACAGGCCGAGGCAGTAGAAATAGATGTCACTGGATGAAACCCGAAATCTTTTATTAGGTTTCTGTAGTGCAGTACCTTCATTACAATTGACAGGGCAGCTGCTGCATAGCCAGTGTGTCTTGCTTTTGTTTTCACCAGCTTGGGGAGAAACGGAGAAACAGGCTATGGCTGAAAGACACAGCTCTTGCCTCAAGGCAGATGATCGTATGACCATTTCAACAAGGTGGGAAAGGGGTAGGTCACAGCCAAACCTACACAACCACTTGCAGATATTATTCTGAAGCAGCATGGATTCAGTCACTGTGTGGCAACGGGATTGTCTGATGTTCCCAGATGAGTGAGCCTCTATGCCTCATGCATGAGCTGGAGAGACGTGGGGCTCACTCAGTTGGGGAGAGGGAGCAGAAGGGACATCAAAGCCCGCTAGGCTGGTGGGAAGGTGGGAGCCTTCCTGCCACCCAGCTGAGCAGGGCAAACAAGCTGAGTCATCCTCAGCCCCTTGAGGTGCTGGGGTGAAAGTGCCTCAGCTCCCATGGTGAGAGCTGTGGCAGTTTCATCCTGCACCTCACAGGCTGGGGCCAATGCAGCTTACAGTTTCAACATTGTGGTGTATCGTCAGAGCGCAGTGATTGGCTGGTGATATATCACAATGTTGAAAACCTGACCTCGCCCAGCCCTGCTGGGCACATCACATGGTTTGTGATGACCAGGAGCAAAATGTCTTCTGATTACTCCACACTGTCCCAAATCCCAAATCTGAACTGAACACTTGTTACTGATTGTTCAAAATGCAGGCTGAAGCTAACCTGAAGTTTCCTGGAAGCATACCCTCCAACATTTCTCTGATGAAAATAGGGACATCCTATAGAAGAAGAAGGAGAAGGAGAAGAAGGTTGATCGCTGAAGAATTGATGCTTTTGACTTATGGTGCTGGAGGAGACTCTTGAGAGTCCCATGGACTGCAAGAAGATCAAACCTATCCATTCTTAAGGAAATCAGCCCTGAGTGCTCACTGGAAGGGCAGATCCTGAAGCTGAGACTCCAGTACTTTGGCCACCTCATGAGAAGAGAAAACTCCCTGGAAAAGACCCTGATGCTGGGAAAGATGGAGGGCACAAGGAGAAGGGGACAACAGAGGATGAGATGATTGAAGCTACGAACATGAGTTTGACCAAACTGCGGGAGGCAGTGAAAGACAGGAGGGCCTGGTGTGCTCTGGTCCATGGGGTCACGAAGAGTCAGACACGACTGAACAACTAAACAACAACAATAATATTTTTACTATTTATACTCCACCCATCTGACTGGGTTGCCCCAGCCACTCTGGGAGGATTCCAACATATATAAAAACATAATAAAACATTTGATATTAAAAAACTTCCCTATACAGAACTGACTTCAGATGGCTCGGCGGTCGGATAACTCCATACACTCCAACATTTCTCTGAAGAAAACGTAAGGGAAAGTGGGACATTCCAGGATCAAATCTGAAACCGGGACGGCTTCTGTAAATCCTGGACTGTCCCTGGAGAATAGGGACACTTGGAAGGTCTGTGGGAGGCCACTGTAGCGATCCAGTGGCCTGCTGAGCTGGCATCTGAAAAATATCTCATATTAGACAAGTTTCAAAAGTTGCAGTACTATGGATGAAACAGAGATGTGGATATATATTTTTTGCTGCTGCTCTTTCACCATTCTAAGCTTCTACTCAAGCTTCTATGGTGGCATTCCTACACAAATGCCCCTGTCCCAAAAAGCCCCAGCTGGCATGGGAAACATCCAGGAGTGATGGGCATTGTGGACTGGCAATATCTGGAGGGCCACGGGTTCCCCACCTCCGGAATCATGTGGGCAATAAGGTATCGCCAACGCCTGCCGTAGAATTTTCTTCTTCATATGAGATTTGCAAAAGAAGTCAACCTCTGAGCAACAGACTAAGACATTCAGTGTGACTCACTGTAGCAAAGGCAGCGAGAGTGGGCTGCAGTGATTCAGAGCAGTGCATTGCTCCGTCTTTCAGCTGTTTCTGTGCATTCTGAACTTTCTGCTGGCTGCCCTTATATAGGCAGAATATTCCGTGGAGGGTGTTCTTTAAATATATATATATTTAAAAATCCCCTTTGCAAACCACCTCAATTTCCTATTCTTCTCAGCTGCTTCCCGTTGTCGCACCAGCCTGCTTGCGAGGGGAAAAGGCCCCCTGAATTCCTGGAAGGAGTAAACACATGGTGCCCTGATTTGCCAAAAGAGGGCAATGTTGCTGTTCTGAATCCCACTCCAGCAAGAGCCATACCTGTGTGTGTCGGGCTGGTAAGTAATAGCTGCTGTCTCTTTCTTTTGCTATGTACAAGTTTTCACATGTCTCTGTATTCTGTAGTTAATCAGGACTTTGTAACTATCTGTCCTGCCTATTAACTGCACCAACTTCTAAATTGTTTAAAGGTTAACACATTTCACTCCATGCATGAGTGGCACACATAAGCAGGGATTGCTGGCTCGGGAAGATTTTTCTTCCTGAAAGCAGAAGGCAGGTGAGGGAAAGGCTTGCATGTTGAAAATGGTCGCAGGAACCTCAGGCTGCATCTGCTTCCAGCCATGCTCAGTTAGCAAATCATTTCGGCACAGTTAGAAAATAATAACACACCCGCTTTTCTTTTAAACTATGATGTTCCTTGTAAATTTGAAGTGCACGCGGAGGCTAGTCTTTGCAAAGTTTGGCCAAATCGTGGCCTAACGCAGGTTTGAGAATTTGCACTGTCTGCAGTGAAGGAAGGCAGGTTGCAAAACCAGCTCGATTATACAGCTCAGACTTTTGTTTTCTGTGCATCAGGATGGATGGAGTTTGGTAGTGTGTCAGAACCCTTTCTCTGTTGCTGTTGCCTGCAGGGCAAAAGATGTTGGGGTGGGAAGAAGGATGCATATTAATAAGAGCCAGATGGTGCAAAGAGAAAAATGGCAGAAGTAAAATTAATAACATTATTATTGTGTTATTATTCTTATTTCATAATCCTTCCCCTACTTAATTTACGAAGCATTATTAGTTCTCTAAATAATTTGCACTCAGCATGGATTACTGTATTGTGTTCTTTGTGGGGCTGCCCTTAAGGCTGGTTCAGAAGCTGCAGCTGATGCAGAACTCGATGAGGTTCCTGACTGGAGCAATTTACCTTGTTGACATCCTTGTTAAAGGAACTGCACTGGCTGGCAATTAGCTACTGACCGAAATTTTTAATATTGACTTACAAAGCTGTAAACAACTTATGACTGGGTTACTTGTGGGAACACCTTCTTCCAACCAGACCAGCCTGTTCACTAAGATTCAGACGAGACCCTCCTGGTTGTGGCACAGAGTGCAATAATCTGTCTCATAGCAACCAAGAAGGGGGCGGTGGCTTCTTTGTGGTGGCTCCTACCATGTGGAATAGTCTCCCTAATGAGGTGAGGTGAGATCCAACTATAGTAGGTTTCCAGTATATGTTAAAAGGATTTGTTTGCCCGAGCATTTTCTCAACATTGACAACATGCCGATTGTTTCCATTGACTACTCTGGTTGTTATTATACTGATACAGTGCTTTTTTCTGGGGGTACGCAGGGGTAAGCATACCCCTAAACATTTTGTGGATCTAAGGGGAGAAGAAACTAAAAATTTTAATTTTTTTAGTTTCTTCTCTAGCATGGTGAATCGTCAGTTCCGTTGCTACCCCTTTCCTTTCCCAGTGTTTCTTGAGTCTCAGACGGAAGCGAGCGTTTAATGTGTGAAGCAGTGTGGAATGTGAATGTGTGGAGTTTTACAGATGAAATTTTGGCCTCATTGAGGGGCAGTATTTCAATATGAGTAATGCATGTTCTTTGTACTTTTGTCCATTTACTGTCTTTATTTTTCCGGATTTGAACTATAAAATGATGATTTTCTTGAGTCAAAATGAAATTACCCCTAAACATTTTTTTTAAAAAAAGCAAAAAAGCACTGTACTGATATTTTAATGTTGTTTTTTGTGGTTGTTTTATAGTCTTGCTGTAAACTGCCTTGAAATCCTCCAAGCAGAAGGAGGCATAGAACTATTTTTAAAGTAAAAATAAAACAACTTTGTCTGAGATGCAAAACTAAGAATTAAACACTGTTGCCCAGTTATTCTTGTGCCTCTTTCCCACTGAAAAATTTCCTGCTCTGTTCCTTTGCATTCCCACCTTATAAGCAAGAGCCTTATCTGATAACAGTACAGGGCAACTCATAAGCTCTTTATGCAGCAGAAACCACTACATCTGGCTGCACAAGTAACAGGTGGCACTTACGGCATTTCCCTACTGAATAATATTCAACATGTAGCTTGCCAGTTGCAATCTGACCCTAATGGGGCTCCAGGTTTTGTGAGAATTTATGAACTGTATTAATCTAACAGTTAGACTCTCCACTCTTTCCACTTCCTTCATCAGACCTGTAGACTGCCTGTTGCATAAGAAACTGAACAGTGGGGGGTGGAATGGGTCGTATCATAACTGTAGCCAAATATTGGTGCTGATCACACTTCTTGTCACCTTCATTTTCAGTGTTAACGAAGCCATCTGTCTCTCCATCACCATCAGTGTGACCTGCCAAGAAGAAGGTTAGGAGGTAGATCTTAGAAGTCTTGCTTTGGAGCCATCAGAGTGTGTTGCGAGGGACAGAGCCCCTATCACTGTATTACTTAAAAGTAAGCAGAAAGCCTGCAGAGCCCAAAGACTGTATCATCATCTGTACTATACATGCATCACAATTTATCAAAAGAAAACTGCTGACTTCTATATGACTAGATGGGACTGGGATGGAGGCGGTGATACAGCCGCAACATGTTTACCAGAATTGTAATTTTCAGTGTTACCCACAGGGCCATAAATATAAGCCCATGTCGTATTGAACGAATATATCTGCTATAGATATGTGCTGAAAATGAGATATATACACTATCACATTTTTAACTTTGACCTCCAAGCCTTGAGGCGATGTTCAGAGTTCACAGAAAATAAGTATCGATTTCTATTTTTATTTTTTTAAAACCAGGTGGGTTAGGGGGTTACTTAATTTCCCTCCCCCCCACACACTTCTTGCGAAAGGGTTAAAACAATAACCAGCTATATTGTCTTTTTAAAAAGATGAAAACAGTATATAGAAATAGACGGAAGTAAAGTGTGCCACTTGGAACATTGCTAGATACTCTGCTGCATTGTACCCTGATTCGAAATGCGTCTCTGCAGTGGATAAAAGACCCATGGATTTAAAAGTAGTGTGTTTTAAGGCCGATATGGCAGTGTTTTTAGCATTCCCTGTTCCAATGTTTAACTAGTCCTGCTTAAATAGAATCTACTGGAATAGGAATACCCTTAAAACTCACAGGGTTATTTTAAAGGGGGGGGGCTTCCTTTTAAAATGCAAAACTGGGGAAACCTTATTTAACTCTGACTTCATTTGCCATCATCTCTGCTTTTCTCTCCCCCCCCTCCCTCCACAAGCCTTGGCTCTCCAACCATCCATCTCATTTCTGCTGCTCCCTTCTCTAACATCTGTCTGCAAATGTATGGGGGGGGCGCACGCGATGGCTATGTTATTAAAAGAATAATAATCATATTGCAGGTTCCTGAAGCCAAAATTATATTTCTCTTTCTCAAATATTCATTAAAAAAAGTATAGATTGTATTTTATTGAAGAGGAGGTCTTTAATGAATGGTATTCTTGTTTGCGTACAAGGAGCCGCTTCCCGGGCAATTCTCTGACGGTAATTGTGGTCTGAATGCAGGCTGCACAATAACGGAGTGGGCTTAATGGCTACCCTGTGGATTGAGTGCTCCAATTTTGTTATTATCGGACTACTTTTTTAAAAACGCAGAAATTAGCCAGGCCAGCAAAGAGTTAATTATGTTCCTGTGCCAGGAAACTCTCCAAGAGTGTTAATTGAGACGGAATTCTTTGTCTTTAATGCAAAGCAGAGGTTTCAAAGACCCTGGCAGATGATATCATGTACATAGTAACTGAGGATCTTTTTAAAGAGATACGAGAGCAGGGGGGAAACCCCCACACAGGCATGCTCATAACATCAAGGACATCTGAAATAAATACCATGGCATCAATTTATCTCCCTGATGGCGTAGAAGGGGAAAAAAAATCAGGGCTCTGAGTGCTTAGCTCACATTCCTTTCCTCTCTTTCTTTTACCCTCACACCATGACTTGCCTACACTCTCACATCCCAGCTGATTTGATTTTTTATCTCTAACAATGTAAAAATGGGATATGGGTGTGCCCCCTTTTCATCCTCCACCCCCCCCATTTTTGACTTGCTTCAGCTTCTTGTCAGTGGCTGAAGCAGAGCTTGTTTATGAATTTATCTGGGGGAAAACGGGATCCACCTCTCGTTCCATTACTCCATTGGAGCAGAATAACTTCCCATATTCCACCCCCATCTAAATCTCACCAAAGCTTACTTCTTCTGTAGTCAGACTTTGGAGATTGGGTAGGGGTGGGGTCTCTACTCAATTTCCTTTCCTTCACTCTCACTTTATTTTCTCCTACAGAAGTGACACAACTCTTGGACAAAATGCTCTTTTTTTAGGATCACGCTCTCCCTCTGTGCCGGCCCTTTCATTAGGCAAAATGAGGCAGCTGCCTCAAGCAGCTCAGTTGGGGTTTCAGGAAAAGGCAGCCATGTTTTTTTTAATAGCTATTTAATTTGTTTTGCCAGGGATCGGGAAAGATGGTTCTGGGATTTTCAGCCTCAGCTGTAAAATACTTGGTTCAAACACTTGGACCTTTAATCTTATCATTAAAGCTATGACTAAGGGGGGCGGGCGGGGAGGAAATAGCTTGGCTGGTCTGGGATGTTAGGCGCTGTGACTCAAGGTCGAGGGAGAACAGCATTTGCTTTTTTGCCTCAAGCAGCAAAATGTCTTGGGCCAGCTCTGTTTCCCCTTTGATCTGTAAATCCCCAAACCCTCCCCCAAACGTATTGGATACAGCGAAACAGCACATGAGTGGGGAAATGTGGGAAGAATCGGGAGAATGTTATGGATGTGGTATATCTTCATTTCAGTAAGGCTTTTGACAAATTCTCCCATAATATTCTTGTAGAGAAGCTGGTAAAATGTGGCCTGGATGAGGTAACTGTTAGGTGGCTTTGTAGCTGGTTATCTGATTGAATCCAAAGAGTGCTTACTAATGGTTCCTTGTCATCCTGAAAAAAAACTAGCAAAGTGGGGTGTTGCAGGATTGTATTGGGCCTGTTGTTGTTCAACATCTTCATAAATGACTTGGATGAAGGAATTGAGGGGATGTTCATCCAATTTGCAGATGACACCAAACTGGGAGGGGTAGCTAATGCCACAAAAGACAAAATCAGGATTCAAGATGACCTTAACAGATTGGAGAGCAGGGCCAAAACGAAGGAAATGAATTTCAGGAGGGACAAATATGAGGCATGCCTGACTTGCCAGTAGTACATGTGAAAAGTATCTAGGAGTCTTAGTAGACCACAAGCTTAACACGAGTCAACAGTGTGATGCAGCAGTAAAAAAAAGTGAATGCTATTCTAGGCTGCATCAACAGAACTATAGTGTTCAGATGGAGGGAAGTCATTGTACTGCTCTGCTCTGCCTGGAAAACTGTGTCATGTTCCGGGTGCCACAATTTAAGAAGGATATTGACAAGCTGGAATGTGCAGAGGAAGGCAACCAAAGGTCTGGAAACCAGCCTTATGAGGAATGGTTGGGGGAGTTGGATATGTTTAGCATGATGAAGAGAAGATTGAGAGGAGATATGATAGCCATCATCAAATATCTAAAGAGCTGTCACACAGCAGTTGGAGCAAGCTTGTTTTCTCCTACTCCAGAGTCTGGGACCCAAACCAAAGGCTTCAAGTTACAAGGAAGAGGATTCTGACTAAACATTAGGAAGAATTTTCTGATGGTAAGAGCTGATTAACAGCGGAATGGATTCCCTCTGAAGGCGGTGGGCTCTCCTTCCTTGAAAGCTTTAAAGCATAGGTTGGATGGCCATCTGTCATGGATGCTTGCGTTGAGATTCCTGCATTGCCAGGGGGTTGGACTAGATGACCCTCGGGGACCCTTCCAACTCTATAATTCTATGATTCTTCTATGAAGAGAGAATATGAGCTTGTATTTCACAGGAGGAAGATACTGAGATTAGAAGAAGGGTTGTGGTAGGCCACAAAGGTGGCTTCTGGGCAGCAAAGGAAAAGTGGGGCTGGTGACCGGGTGAGAGAAAGTTGTAGCAAAGGAGAGAGAGGGGAACAGCATCCAGCACAATGCTCCAGGCGGCAATATGGGATGGTTGAAGAAAGTCAGGTGCCTCTAAGTAACTATGCAAATCACCTTAGTCTGCAATGATTTTTAAAAAGCCATTTTTAATGAAGCATTACAGTAATTATGCATTTAAACACACCAGATCTGGTCCCAACTGTGCTTCCTAAGCCCTTGATTACCATTCCTCCCTAAAAGTGTATTAGATACTGAAAAGCAGTAGAAACCATATTGTTACTTTTCAGCAATTAGCTAGGCCTTACCCGCATCTTTGCATCTTTAGTGGGAGATCCTGATTAGAACAACAACAAAAAAAGGTTCCATTTTCTTGCTACGGAACGTCTTGAAAGGTTTGTTTTGCCACCAATGCGTACAGAAAAGGTAAAGGGAGGAAATGCAGGAGGATTTGGAGGAAAGGGGTGGGAGGGACAGGTCTGGAATGGGAAAGGATCCTCAAACGAAGGGAAAGGGCTGTAGCTATGTGGAAAAGCACCTTCTTCGTGTGCAAAAGGTCCCAGGATCAAATCCTGATATCTCCAGGCAGGGCTGGAAAGAACTCCTGCTTGACAGTACAGTAGTAGGCTATCTGACTTTCAGAAGACATCTGAAGATGTTCAGGGAAGTTTTTAATGCTTGATGTTGTATTATGTTTCAGTTTGTTGGAAACCACACAGAGTGGCTGGGTGAACCCAGTCAGATGGGTGGCATAAAATAATAATAATAATAATAATAATAATAATAATAATAATAATAATAAGCTTCCTATCTTCCCATTTCCTCTTCAGGTAGGCTATTATCTTTTATGCTGTATTGTAAAACATAACAATTTAACAGAGCTTATTTGAAAAGATACTACATTTGCACACTCAAAAACATTACACTGGCAAAATGGACAAATCCTCTTTGAATATAAGTTTAAACACCTCCACTCATTTCTTTATGACAGAAATGTAAGCTGAAATAAAATAAGTTAGAGGCCATTTCCGGATCTCTGACATCAGTTCTTCCAGTCCTTTCCACCACATGTAGTTCCCACCATGTTACTAACACAAGAGGAAAAGGGGGAATTGGCAAGGAGCAGGGAAGCTTGTGTAGGGAGTGCACCAGATGTAATTTATCAAGGTACGGTATTTCATTTCACTTATACCATGTCTTTCCTCCAATGAGCACAAGGCACAATGGAATTCATTACATACATTGGTGCATTTGGAATTCCAGGCGTTACCAATGCAAAATGAAAGCCAGGAATGATGGAGGAGTGGCAACCATGTGACAAACATCAAATAAGCCCAACTGCAGAGTTGAAACGGGTAAGTAAAAATCAGGTCAGGCATCTGTGGCCAACCTCCCACTGAACCTTGCATTCAGGAGTAAGAAATCCTTGTCAATCTACTGCAAATTACCAAAGCCATGGCCAGCACTCACTTCTGGAGGCCTATGGGGAAGAGGGGTGGGTTGGGCCTCTCCCATCTGATGCGCACAGAGGTGGCCACATCCTGACACAATTTAACTAGCTGTAAATCAGGAAACTCTGTGTCCTTCCAAGATTAGGGCGTTTGATCTCTTCTCCTGCTGATAAGTAGTTGGTAGTTTGAGTCAAGCTGGAGCTAATTAAGGCTTTCTCCGAGACTTTCCAGGGCTTTCTCTAAAACTTTTAGCTTAAACTTTTGTGATTATAATAATTAAGAAAAGATACCGAGTGAAAAAAATACTAGAACTGGTAAAAGCTAATAAAAAGCTGATAATACTAATAAAAACTAATAAAAACCGCACAACTGACACGGAGCTCAAACTGATGCTTCCTCTAGTGACGCCATCTTGGGATCTCCCCTTGATTTGTTTTTGATGTTTGTATGTGATGCCAATAAAAGGTTTGATGGTGAAGAATTTAACTAGCCAGCCACCCAATGCTAAAATGAGTTGATGAGCCTGTTGAAACTGCTTCTTCTTCTTCCTCTTCTTCTTCGTCTTCATCATCATCATCATCATCATCATCACCACCATCATCATATTTGTGTGCCATCTTTCCATGGTTCAAACCTTGCTCAAGGCAGCTTGCAACATGAAAAGATTTACATCATTACAAATGTAACAAAACATTAAATAAAATGCATCGAAACGTACACAACCAAACTGAACCATTTCCAGATGAATCACAGTAAGATCTTAAACTATTCACCCAAGCTTCAGGTTCCCCATCCTGTCAGTGTAAGACACTTTTCAGTACAGGTATTCTAGGAGTAGGAGAGGAGAGGAACAGGCATAAGGGAACAGGCAAGCTGATATACTCAGTTAAACTTCTATGTTGAGGAGAGATGGGAAGTCCAGTTTGGAAAGGAAAGCACTTTCATACATTTTAAAACCCCATGCCTTAAGCACATTTCAGTTTAAGTGTGGACTGCTGGGCATCGCTGAGTGGGGATTTAATTTTAATCACCCTCACCATTGCTGCAATGATTTAGTCTTGGAATACCAACCTGACTGGATCCCCAGGTATGATAACATTTATTATTTGGCACTGCTGTATAGGGAGGTCGGGAACGCAGGTAAATCTCTCAGCCCAGAGGGCTCTGCTCTGACTTCCTGCCCTATCCGATCGAAAACATTAGGTACTGAACTTGGAGACAGACTCAGATTTCAGGGAAGCCTAGTTGACCAAGCATAAACTAACTCAGGCAGCATTCGAGTGAGCCACGCACCTCTACATTCTGAAGTGCGCAATGCACCATAGCCTGCTCGGGAAGATGGCAGAACTTCTCAAAGTTAGTAATGACACCCCAACTCAAAATTAGCCTGTTCATAAGTTAGATCAAATAGTTTTGTAGTTCTCTAACGTATAACAAACCCTAACTTTGATCCAGTGAACCTTTAATATTTTCACAATTTAATTTAGGGTTGATTGTTTTGTTTTGTTTTTTTGCAGCTGTGCAAGTCTTGCATTGCTAAAAAGCAACATTTTTTGCACATCCTCAGGTGTTGCTTTCTGTAACCCTTAACTTTCCCATCTGCAGTGCCCATGCGTGGAATGATTTTACTGTAACCCTTTCATTGCTCTTTGGCAAAGGGACCAGTCATTTTAAAATGCTTTGATCTGCATCTCCCTGTTATTCTGCTTGCATCTCAGCCACTGCCTCTGCCTGCACTGCCTCCACATCACTTGACTGTAGCAATCAAAGCACTTGTGAAAATAGCCAGTCGCTGCATGACTTTGTAATGTACAGGGGTTGGAATACAATGTCATGTTACTCACCATGTTCCCAAGCCGGAATTGATATTGCACATGCACAAAAATTCGACGAGGTAGAGTTTGGTCAGGTCAGGATAAGGATTTGTGGCTGAGGTTCCTCAACCTGCCTTCAAATATCGAATATTCTGCACAACTTGGTACCTTCTAAAATGTGTATTTATTCCCACCTGACCAGCAAAAGCTGGACATGGGCAGCCAGACTGGTAATAAACTATGTTTGACTTACCAGATTCTTTGGCGTTGTTAGATCATTGTTACATCACTGGTAAGAATTATGAAAAACTATTAGGGTATTTACCTAGTACCTAAAATGTGCATGGCACTTTACAAAGCACAAGAAGAGAAGTCCCTGCCCTGAGGAGCTTACAGTGAGGCATTCAACATGAGAGTGACAACATAGGAAGCAGGGATCAATAGAAGAAGAATATGTATTCACTGTTGTTACAGGAGCTTTGGCTTACAGCACATGGCTTAAACATTTTTACTCAGAACTGCGTCACAGTTAAGTAGGACTTATTATTTAACTGGAGTATTCAAGATTGCATCCTTAGTTACAGTGAGGTGCAGGGAGCTAAGAGGTTATGTATGCCAAAGGCTTCACAGAAAATGTTCATCAGCCTGAAACAAAAAACCAGCTATTCTTTGCATTGGGGGTAGAGAAGACAGGTTTGATAGGGGGCTACTGTGACAAAATCATGACAGTTCTTTGTATAATGTATAATGGTTTATATTTAAATCCGGTTATACCGATGAAGCTTTAAGTATCATTTATATTTCTAATGATCAAGTGCACGTTAACAATGTTTTAAGCTAGAAAGTCACATTCTCTTAACCTTGCGTAAATAGTGTATAAAGAAAGATAAGTGGAACAAATTTAAACAAATTGTGAACTTCAACCTGGTGTTTTATATTGCAAACAGTGCTCTTTGAAGAGAAGAAATGAAAAAGGCAGAATGACCATTTTCCCTTTCACTGAAATCCCTAATGTATTGTTCCAGGATAACATGAAATGTAAGCCAGGGGTGGGTGGGTGCCTGATGATTAAAATGACAGTGCCACGTGAGTGCATTTGGCTAAAATATGCATTAAATTGTACACCATTTCCCAATCCTATCAAGGATTTGAAAACCCTAATAAACAGTGATGTTTGCCCCTACAGTGCTAGGCCCTACCTTGCCCTGGGCCAGCAAGGCAAAGCCCATTCACTGGCAAAGGAGTGGGAAAAGCCTGAGAAGGCAAAGCACACTTCAAAGACCCACAATGGTGATACTTCTCTTGGATCTACCGTAAGTGTATTTAGGGATCCTTAAGGGTTCTGTGACTCCTTTTTTATATACTTTGTACTTTGTTCGTGTGATGAATACAGTTAATTGAAAGGCTTTTCTTGCTCTTGAAAAAGTAAAGGGGGTATACTTTTTTCTTCATAAAGATCGGGGCGAAATTCCAATTTGGCACCGTTCTGTTCATTGCAACATTCTAGGAACGTGGTGACCCCGTTGCCCCAAGTCTTGAAGACATTTACTTGCAGGTGGATCCAACTCTTAACTCCTAGAAAAGGCTTTAGTGTTCACTTTGAACCAAGATGTCATCTCTAAATACTGCTATTTTTTTTCCAGTTGGGAAGAGATTTGATTGGCATTCACTTTTTAGCTAGGAAATGAAATTTAGTAGTAATAAATAATACTAGTAGTAAATTTTAATAGTAAAAGGGTGCTCTTTCATTTTTAGCACTGGGGCTGGAAGAAGGGATTAGATACAAGTCCAACATGGGTTCTGTTAAAATCAATGGCCCATCTAACATCAATTCCATTGGGGAGAATCTTTCGAATCTGGACAGAATTACTTATATGATGCTGTCACTTAAAAAGGAAAAAGGTATAGGACCCCTGACAGTTAAGTCCATTCGCAAATGACTCTGGGGTTGCGGCGCTCATCTCGCTTTACTTGCCGAGAGAGCCGACGTTTGTCCGCAGACAGAAGCATGACTAAGTCGCTTCTGGTGAAACCAGAACAGCGCACAGAAATGCCATTTACCTTCCAGCTGGAGTGGTACCTATTTATCTACTTGCACTTTGACATGCTTTTGAACTGCTAGATTAGCAGGAGCAGGGACCGAGCAACGGGAGCTCACCCCGTCATGGGGATTCGAACCGCCAACCTTCCTATCGGCAAGCCCTAGGCTCTGTGGTTTAGACCACAGCGCCACCCACGTCCCTGTCACTTACAATCATATTAACAAAGATTTCAGTCTTCTGTTGTTATTTTTCAAGATGGTCTTTGATTCAGTCCCCCAGGCGTCTAGCTAAAAAGGGGATCTGATGGTGAAATTACACTTTATGAACTCTTCCAGCATTTGTTACTTTCACTAAAAGCATCCACAGGGCCCCTGTCTGGATCAGTGCAACAGAACTGGGAGAGGGATGTTTAATCCCCACCTCGAACCAATTCTCCAACTTCCCTCCCCGCTGCCACTGCTATTAGCTACAGAGGAGGTGCTGTAGCAGCTTCAGGGAGTCAGGGAAGTCAGAACTGAGAGGGCTACAGCTCCCTTACCTGAGAGTCATGAGTGATCAAATTTGAAGAATTCCTCTCCACTGCTTTTAATTAAAATATAGTAAGAAGATATACCACGTTATAGAGGGACGCGGGTGGCGCTGTGGGTAAAAGCCTCAGCGCCTAGGGCTTGCCGATCGTCAGGTCGGCGGTTCGAATCCCCGCGGCGGGGTGCGCTCCCGCTGCTCGGTCCCAGCGCCTGCCAACCTAGCAGTTCGAAAGCACCCCCGGGTGCAAGTAGATAAATAGGTACCGCTTACCAGCGGGAAGGTAAACGGCGTTCCGTGTGCTGCGCTGGCTCGCCAGATGCAGCTTGTCACGCTGGCCACGTGACCCGGAAGTGTCTCCGGACAGCGCTGGCCCCAGGCCTATAGATGTGAGATGGGCGCACAAACCCCAGAGTCTGTCAAGACTGGCCCGTTCGGGCAGGGGTACCTTTACCTTTATACCACGTTATGTGAACTTTGACCCTCAGGCAGCAGTGCTATAAAATATTACTACTGCCAACTGAGCAGACACTACTAGGCTAAATGGACCCTTGGTCTGATTCTGACCAGCTCTGATGCCATCAGTATAGTTTTGAACTTAAGGGTGGGTTTTTTTTGCTCAAATGTGTATCACGTTACATTTATTTATGCTGAACAGTAGTTGCCATTTTGTTGCCCGCTCCTGCGAAGCTTACTCAAGTGTCTTAGGTGAAAGACACAAGCTTTTTGAAAGTCCAAGTATACAATTTCTACCAGAACACCCCTGTCCCTTGTTGACATCCTTGTTGACACTCTCAAAGAAGGTTAGTGAAACAGAGCTTTCCTTTGTCAAAGCCGTGCTGATTCTTCTTGAGTAAGGCTCCTCATGCTTGATCATTTTAGAGTTTAATGATGCTTTTCATCCTAGAACTTCTTCTCATGTCACCTCCACTTGACTGAGTTCTTCACACTTGCTCCTTTGAAAAGTTGGTTCAGGCGTGGATATCTCTCCTGTATCTTTCTCAGTGAGGACAGCCATACAAACACAAATCATTCAGCACCTCTGAAAGCTCCATTTCCTCCTTTTATCGCAGCTTTCATTTCATCAGCTATTGGAAACACAGTATTTGGGACCGTATTTAAGATAATATTTAAGTTTTTTATTGTTTAGCTTTAATGTTCTAGCAATATGCTCCTAAACTGACATTTGCTTTGCCAGATTTTGTTATCCTTTGGGCAAAACTTCTTGGGGTTTTTAAAACCATATCATAGAATCATAGAGTTGGAATAGACCACAAGGGCCATCGAGTCCAACCCCCTGCCAAGCAGGAAACACCATCAGAGCACTCCTGACATATGGTTGTCAAGCCTCTGCTCTTGTTGCTTCTCCCACTTTCTGGACAATGAAGTTGTCTGCAAGGCCAGTGAGGAATCTTTTTGACCTTATGCTCTTGGCTGAGTTTGACATCCAACAAATATCCAGGTAATTGAAGTCCCCCATTACTACTATCTCCCTTCCTTTTGCATGCTTGGCCATCTGTTCTAGGGAGGCATCATCTGTGTCCTCTGTTTGGCTTGGGGATCTATAGTAAACTCCCACAATGAGGTCTCTGTTATTCTTCTCTCCCTTAATTTTGACCCAAATGCTCTCACTTTGGCTTTGAGGTTCTAAATCTTGGATCTCTTCACAGGTATACACATCCCTGACATATAACGCCACTCCTCCTCCTTTCTGTCACGGGGATTCGAACCGCCGACCTTCTGATCAGCAAGTCTTAGGCTCTGTGGTTTAACCCACAGCGCCACCCGTGTCCCTTTCGTTACCTTTACATGCCACCTTTTAATCCAATGAGCTCGTGGTGGAATGCATGGTTCCCCTCTCTCCATTTTATCTTCACAACAACCCTGTGAGGTAGGTTAGGCTAAGAGACAGAGACTGGTCCAAGGGCACCCAAGGTCAGACTGGGCTAGGGCAGGCCTTCAAGCACATTTCCCCACAATCCGCCCACCCATGTGCTTATACACAGGATGGTGGCAGAAATCTACAAAAGGTTTCAAACCACAGGATCAATGAGCACCTCAGGCTCCTAATCTGTGGGCTACATCCTAGCTGAGCTTCCATTGTTGTCATTTAAAATAATTTCCAAGCATTTTGGAGAGAATTGATCCTTTTGACTCTCCCTTTATACTTTTCTAAAACGACTTCTCGTTTTTTTAAAAAAGTTCTTTTCCATTGACATCAAGTGTGACTCTGCTGGGCATTTGCATATATGTTGAATCTGATAGCATTATGGACAGTGCTTCTAATCAGTTTGACAACACTTCACATCTCTCATCTGTTCCTTAGTGCTACATAGGATTGAGTCCAGGGTCATCTCCTCTCTGGTTGCTTCTATGGCCAACTCTTCTAAGTGACAATCAATTCGAGAAATTTTGTTGTGCTCCAAGCATGTGTTGATGCAATCTACGTGAGGGTAACCGAAGGTTAAATGGGTGGGCTGTTCTGCCTGAGACGTGTGGATGTCCTGATGACAAAAAGTGATGCTAAAAGCAGTCCCATAGAAATTGACACTAGAATTTTTTGTGTGTGAAATGGGTCGTTGAATTCTGGGAGCCATTCATCAAGATGTGGTCCTTTAAATCAATTTACCCTGGTTTTGTAAGAGAAACACTTATGTGGAAGCTGTCTTCCACGTGCATAGCTAATATCAATGCAATCTGCATTTGGATGTGCAATGCATCCACATCACAATGCTCATATGTATTCCACTGAATTGGCTTGATAAATCTTTTGATGCAGATAGAAGAACAACATTCCCACTCAAGGCAGTTAGTTTGTGATGCACAACTAGAGCTGGATTTCAGGCCAGTGACCCTAGGATGTTAGTTTTTATGCTGTCTGTTGAAACCCCTTCCCACTCTGTATATAACAACACTGTTGTAATTATAAACTGATTTTTGTATCTTTTGTATGATTTGGGCATCGTATTAGCACCAGGGCTCTACATACACACACAATAGGCAGATAGATAGATAGATAGATAGATAGATAGATAGATAGATGATAGATAATGTGTATAGTATGTATGTATGTATGTATATAGTGAAATGTAGAAAGAGATGACCAGTTTTTCTTGAGTTCAGATTTTCTTGAGTTCAGATTTCAAGCAAGTGAACTTAATCCCAGTGTTCTCAGCTTCTCCTTGTGCCAGTCACAATTTCTAATTAGCTTTCCCAATGGAGGAAGAAGATGGATTATATTTTAATATCCAGAGACTAAAATTAGTTTATATTTTAGCAAGTTAGCACTTCTTAGCAGTTGATTTACTCTTGAAGCTGCAAAATCTGCGAGCTTTGCAATTAATCATGCGTTGGTCATTTTCTTTCAAAAAACGTTCATTTTGTCTGTCTGGATCATAATAGGGGAAAACATGTAATTTATGCAGTTTAGAAATTATAGCCTTGTGTTTAACTATGTCATAATATATTTTCTCACCCGTTCATTGTTCTTAACATGATAAAAGAATACACTTTTCCAGAGATTCGTTTAATCACCCTCCTTTAAAGAGAACATTCAATGGGTAGCTATAATTTAAGCATTAAAACAATTAGATATTTATAAATATCTAATTATTTTAGTTTTTATGTGTTGTACATTTTAGCGTGTGAACACTACCCTTTTAAAAATGTGTGCATGCATCCATGTTTACAGGTTTAAAACAGTCTTTATCCAGACAAGGAGGCATCATGCTACAGGTGTTAAAAGGCCAATAACATAATTGCCGAATTTTAAAATCACAGTGAATACGCCGAAAATTTACTTGCTATCCAAGAGTAAATCATGGTTTTTAGCACACTTTAGCCAACCTCTACCAAAATATTAACCTGTAGACTGTTTGACATGCAAGAATAGTATATTAAAATGCTGGCTGCATACTGATCACTCACTATGCTGTGGCAGCAAATCAATTAGGCTACCAATTGTGTTCATTAGAACTCATTTAAATCTCAATTAAAAAGTTAATTAAAAGTAAGAGTGAAGAGGAAATCATGTCTAACATTCATATTAAATCCAAATCACCAAATTTATTTCAAATCCAAATCAACAATCAGGGTTGCCATTTTTTTAAAAAAAAGAGGGGGGAAAACATGTTAATCCAATATGTTTGCTTTGTAAATGGTTGTCTGAAATTTGCTTTTCTGGGTAGTCTTTGTTGTATTAAAACCCTGCTTTTTTCAGGCAGCAAGTATGAATACTGTCCTAACACACGTTTCTATTGCCCACAAACCTCCACAGCACATTTGAGCTGCAATCTTATATATACATATGTACTTAGGAGTTCAATGGGACTTCCTTCTATGTAGAATTGGGATTGCACTATCAGTTTCTTATCCAGGATCTGACGTGTTCTCATGCTATAATTCCATTTCCATTCACCGTAGTGGAGGTAACATATCTATGCATTTGTAAAGCTACTCTGTGTGAATGTTCTTGTGCTCGGGGATCTCCATGCTTGAATTTTAAAGCAAATGTGCACACAGAAATTTAGACGTCCTTTAACGAGTTGACTAATGAATTACGCTGTGAGACTACTACAGATCACTCTGCTGCTTGCTTCTGTCCAACTGGCACGTACTTATTTAGACATATATACTCTGTCCTTTAAAATAATCCCGCCTCCCCCAGGAGCCTTATCTCATTAAAAAATGAACATTTTTGTAAAACAACAACAGCCCACAATTCAGTATGGGACTAAACATATAAAAACACAGCAGCATAATGACAAATGCAAGAGTTAGCAGAAAATAATTTGATAATTAAAAAGTCTTGAGAAATAAAAATGCCTTAAAGCAGAGAGAACGGGGACTTGGTGGGGGCTTCATACTTGCAGACTTTCAAAGAAAATAGATACAAACATAGTAGAATACTAAGCACAAGCCAATATGTCAAGAACATAAGACGAGCCCTGGCCCAGACCCAAAGGCCTATCTACTTTGGCATCCTTCTTTCCCAATAGTGGCCAGGCAGATTCCTATAGGAAGCCCATAAGCAGGAGAAATGGGTAGGACTGGGCGAATCGGACCATTTGGGTTTCACCCAGTTTCTTTGGTCCCCTCCCCATATTTCTTTATATTTCCACGTCAGTATGGATTATTGTTATTGTTATTATTTTAAATGCCCTGTGAAAATTCACCAGCATTTTCGTGTGAATTTCTCTTGATAGACGTATTTGGCATGCAATTTTCCCTAAGAGACACATTTTTGCAAAGCAGTTTCTGGATGTTGTGTATGCATTTTTTAAAACAACAACAACTCTCTCTCTCTCTCTCTCTCTATATATATATAAATTTCTATGCACACTTTATCCCCATAGATGCATTTTTGAACATATTACACAGCTGGAGAACTGCACTGCAAAATTTGGAGAACAGCAAGTTTCGAAAGATGGCTGCGCTTTGGTTCCCGCGTTGTTTCAAAAAGTGCAAGTGGGGGAGCTTAACCTTTAAACACAACGCGAATTGAATTTATCCTCCATCCCTACAAGAGGGAGAAAGCTCTTTCCTCCTGTTGCTTCCCCCAAACTGATAAACTGCCTCTGCTCCTAGGAGGTTGTATAGAGCCGTTATGCCTGGTAGCCATATCCACCATGAATCAATCTAATTCTCATTAAAGACATCTAAAATGGTGGCTGTCCCCATCTCTTGGCCAAGGCATCTAAAATGGTTGTTGTCCCCACCTCTTCTGCCAGCAAATGCCACAAGTAAGCTTTGTACTGCTGTGTTGCCGAGTGGTGCAAATCTGCCCAACTCCAATTACTTGTGGGAATTCATTTCCCACCAGTTTGTACCCAGTTTCTCCCCTCTCTCCTTTATGTGCACCCTTATTGGACTTCATTGGCATCTGTTCAGCCCAGTTAGGAATTTAAAAGAGCCAGGCAGCCCAAGCTCTGATCTGCAGCAATCCTGGGTGGTTATTACGTCGCTTTGCAGCTTGCTGTGTGATGCAAATGACAGCGGAATTATGATATAGTAAGGACGATATATCTGTTCCCATTTATAAGCTCTTTTTATGTGTTGAAGAACTTGGGGCTTCCTTTCTCTTTGTTTCCTCAAGGCCCAATAAAAGAGGCCCCCGAGGTGGCTGTGAGACTCTCCCTGACAAGGCACGGAAAGCATCCGACTAATTTTATATGCAGTTCTTGGCACTGAGGTCTGGGCAGAGGTGGGTTGGGTCCACCCATACTTCAGTCTCATTAATCATTTGGCGCTCTCCCTCTCTCTACACCCCCCCCTTTTCACCACCGCTCCCACCCCCACCCCACCCCTTGCAGCATCTTCTGGAGGAACCCTTCTCTTTATTCATTCAGACAACCCTTTGGATTAAACAGAGCCAGCTAAATGTCAAACCAAATCTGAGTCTTGATGCAGATAATCATTTCAATAATATTTCTCCATTTGTGCCCAAACACCCAGGGAATAAAGCTTTTCTGCTGTCAGGTAGTGTAAGACTGCAGTTGGTGTAAATGCTTGACATTGAGCCAGATGGCTTAGCCGTGCTTCAAACATATGTTCAACAAGCAGGCTTGCACACATTGGAATTTTATTATTTTGAACTGGTGAGGCATGCATATTTATTTACTTGACCCTTTCCGGTGTCACTTTGGTTTTAAAACAATCAGTTATAAAGCTCCCCCAAGCAGCAGGGTAGGCCTGGCTTATAAGCCCCTGTCAGCTTTGCAGTGCATTCTGCAGGAAAAGCATTTCCCTTTTAAGGCTTCCATTTATCTATTTTAAGAAAAGGGGGAAGTCCAGACTTTTTCTTCTTTTTAATATTTCCCTAGTGCTTGCAGTACACACGTGCGCCTATTCAAAACAAAGCAAAACCAAGAATTCTAATTCTTAAATACATAAAGCTTATTAATTTAATCCCGATCCTTTCACCTCACACTTTTCTCTTCTGTTAACTTTAACATCCATGGCTGGATTCCAAAGGTCTGTTTCTGCACATGAAAAATGACTTTTCCTCACAAGAGAGCATAATGCAGGATGCCCTCAGAGACTCAGTTGTATGTGTGGAGCGTATAGCTTGGGCAAATGATGTAGAACAGCCCAAACGGCATTCATACACAAACACACAATTTATTGCATTCTTGGGGCACAAGGCCTGTCACAAGATCATTGCTTTTCTGATCCAGACATTTGGTTGTGTCACTTGCTGATCCTCTGCCAAACAGCTGAGAGGAACTTGCATGAGATATCAAGTCTACACAGCTGCATTTCCCCTGAATTCGTGCATTTTCCAAAAAAATCTGGATATTTTAGGAACACACACACACATCAAAATTAAGACCTGAAGATACAACATGCACATATGATAGGCATAGGCCAGTGTTCCCCAACCTTGGGCCTCCAGCTGTTTTTGGACTACAACTCCCATCATCCCTCGCTAGCAAGACCAGTGGTCAAGGATGATGGGAATTGTAGTCCAAAAACAGCTGGAGGCCCAAGGTTGGGGAACACTGGCATAGGCAAACTCAACCCTCCAGATGTTTTGGGACTACAACTCCCATCATCCCTGACCACTGGTCCTGTTAGCTAGGGATGATGGGAGTTGTAGTCCCAAAAAAACATCTGGAGGGCCAAGTTTGCCTAGGCCTGACATAAGATCTAAAACAGAATGAAATCAAGAACGGGATAAAAACAAAAACAAATCCAGAGAAATGCAGTAGGGATTGAGATCAAGACAACAAATCTAAAATATACTACCAATAATAATAATTGAAAGGGAAAAGCCTGGGAATCAGCTGTTGGTGAAATGATCACTAGATGAGCCCTAGGGAGTAGGTTCCATAATAAAGGGGCCAACACTGAAAAGGTAGCCACCTGATGAACATTATTTAGCAGGGATATTTGGAGGAATACCCAAGAGGAAACAGTCCTTCAGAAAACCTGGCCACAAACTGTTTAGGACTTTAAAGGTTAATACCGGGACTTAAATTTGACCTCGCAAATGGACCGGGAACAAGCACAGATGGCAAAGCAGTTGCATGATATGATTGATCCAGCCAGTACCTCAAAGCAAACTTCTGCTACAAACAGACCAAACCCTACACCAAAGGACATAAATCTGACATCAGGAATCACAAGAGAGAGAAACCAGTAGGAGAACACTTCAATCTCCCAGGACATTCTATACAAGATCTCAAAGTAGCGGTCTTATTACAAAAGAATTTCAGAAATAGACTGAAAAGAGAAGTTGCTGAATTGCAACTTACTACCAAACTTAAAACCACGGAGAGCCCTGGTCTGAATAGAGACATTGGATTCTTATCTCATTATACATGATAAAGCTATTTTTAGCCATATCACCCCTTGCTTTTTCCTGTAAGACCAATTGCAGTCGTTAACAGTTGTCAACAGGTTTACCACACCTATCAGCCAATCACCCATTCCCACCACCCTTCTGAGTAATGCCCCTCCCCACCCTCTCACTATATATATATAAGGGTCTGGTGACTTCTGTTTCAGTGTATCTGAAGAAGTGTGCATGCACATGAAAGCTCATACCAAGAACAAACTTAGTTGGTCTCTAAGGTGCTACTGGAAGCACCTTACACAGCTACCTACCTGTAACTTCTGCTACCCCTGTTTTGGACCATTTTCAAAGACAGTCCCACAGTAAAGCAAACAGAAGTTAGCAGAGTGTAGATAATTGTAGCTCGGCTATCTCGGTCCATATATGGTATTGGGTGATATAAGTTGGTAAAAGGAGGTCTGATCCACTGAGGCATCCGTGCCTGGATCCAAAACACACAGCGTACTAGCCCAATGCTTTAGGAGGAGTGCAACTTCCGCAAAGACAGGTCAACCCCCATTCAGCTGAACAGGCAACCAACCACCTGTCTGGACTGAGCCTCAGCTTATTGGCGTTCACCCAATCCATTTGTGTGGCCAGGCACTGATTCAGAGCACCAAGTGCCTCACTTAGATTTGATGAGAGACCACTTTCCCCATCGTTTCCTGCCACCCAGTACTGGACCATCTCGCTTCTGATCTCTCACCATGGCAGCATCTCTTGACCAAGCTATTGGCTTGCTGGTTGTCACCTTCCACAAATACGCCGGCAAGGATAGCGATAAGAACACTCTAAGTAAGAAGGAATTGAAGGAGCTGATCCAGAAGGAGCTCACCATTGGACCGAAACTGCAGGACTCAGAGATACAGGCATTAATGAAAGATCTGGACCACAATAGGGACCAAGTGGTGAACTTCCAGGAATATGTCACTTTCCTGGGTACCCTGGAAATGATTCACAACGAAGCTTTGAGTTCGTAAATGTACACCCCAGTGGTTTGAGGTTTTGTGGTTCGGGATTATACCTCTGTAGGCAGTTTCATGTCCAATAAAATTTAAGTTTTGAAAGATTTGATGAGGAGAGCTGGAGCTGTGTGTCAGCCAGATATTGGGACCACCTCAGTGTACATCTCCAGATAACCTCTTGCATTGGTTTCATGTAGAGATTCTCCACATAATGGCACATGGGGGTGGGTGAGTGGGTGGGAAGAGAATCCTAAATGTTCAAGAAATCCTCCTGCTCATGGAGAACCTCTGGAGAGAGGGAGTGGAGAGGATAACAATTACCCCTTCACTTCCAGCAGAACTGCCTACCTTCAAGCAACAGCAAAGGTGCCAGAAATTTATTTGTTCTTCAAGGCTCAGCCCATAAAAATGGAGCCTACCATGGGCAGAAGGCTGCCGGTACAAGGTGGTACAGCTGGTATGTGCACAGATATCAGAGGGAAACGTGTTGGGTGGGGGTTTGGGTTGAAAGGCCAGACTCACCCCCACCCCCAGTATTAATCAATAAGCTGAGTGATATCCTATGCAAGCATCCTGCAGAAGGGGGAAATATGAATTCCATGAAAGAAATTATTTATTGCTAATAATTCAGCCAGTTTCTAATTTGGACATTACTTCTTATTGACTATTTTATTGCTCATTTAAAATATTTCATCATATAACCATCAATCACACGTATGCTAAATTATTTCCTCTGGAGCAGCATTTCAGCAGAATTAGAATAAAAGGTGCAGATATGGGCTCCTAAATACTGCATTTGTGGAACACGTACCCTATTAACGCACACTTACCAGCGAATCTCCAATATTGCTCAGTCTTCTCGCTGTGTAATAGTCCTACAATATTATAAAAAGCCATTCTTTATAAATATAGTTTTTTTAAGTGCCATTGGGATGTAGGCAGAATCATTTCTATTTTGGGTGGGGGAGGTATATTCAACTGCATCTTATTCAATCTCAAAACCTTAAAGGTAGGGGCTGGGGGGGTTGCATTCTGGGACATTGTGTGAGTCAGCAGAGTATACAAAAGCCCGTTTCACTCTTCCTGACCTGTTCCAGCCCTGTTCTGCCCCTATTCCACTCTCTTCTGGGTGCGAAAACGGCACGTGCGTGCTTTTAACATGAACAAAACGGTCATTTCCTGTATTTGTTTTCAGTACCTGGGAAGACCACTCTAGATCTCATTTTTCTGCAAGGTAGGCCTTTATCTTGTCCTGGTCCTATCTTCTAATATGAAGTCAAAGAATCGTAGAATTGTAGACATGGAAGGGACCACAAAGGCCATCTATGCCAATCCCCTGCAATGCAGGGATCTTTTGCCCAACGTGGGGCTTGAACTCAAAACTCTGAGATTAAGTGCCCCATGCTGTACTGACTGAGCTATCAAGAAAGAGGGAAACAGTACTTTTAGGTAGCGGTGGTGGGTTTCTGCAGAGAGCTCCAAGTGGAGTATGCTGCTCTCATCACATCACGTCTCTCCCTATAGGAATTTAGGAAACTGCCTCATATACCAAGGCAGGCTATTATTGATCCATCTAACTCTATACTGTCAACACTGACTGGTAGCAGCTCTCCAGGTTCTTGGGCAGGAAGTATTTCTGAGCTCTGTCTGAAGATACCAGAGATTAAACCTAGGACCTTTTGAATGCAAAGCAGATGCTTTACCCTTGATCTACAGTCCTTCCTTGCGAAAGGCAGAAAAGCAAGGGGGTGGGGGGAGAGATTGCATCCAATAAACCTGCACAGCTTTAAGATGCCATAGAACTCAGCTGCAAACCCTCCACCCCCACAAGAGACACATGAAACAATTAGCTTGCTACTGCAACTTTTCTACATCTGTATAAAACTAAAACACCATGAAGCCCATCCTTCCTTGTGCCGATACAGTGATCTGTAAATTGCATCCACTGTTCTCTTTAAAAGACTCTCTGTTGTACTCTCTGTTGATCAAGGTGAACTAGAGAAATCATTGAAATATATGATATTTTCCAATCCATTACACAGCTAGGAGTTAGTGCTGCCCAGTTATCATCTTTGTATTGTAAAGAGCTACAAGAAGCATGCTCATTTCTTTAAAAAAAAGCTTATCCCAGGTATCCCATGATAGAATGAACAGGGCCAATTGATTGTAAAAACAACAACAACAGCAGGGAGGTTCGGCAGATCATGTGACAATAACTGTGTATGGGCATCATATAGGAGCTTCCAAAGTACAAGCTCAGTTAATTAGAAGGATCACCAGATTTACTACTATAGTAACAGTAAAAGCTAAAGCTAAAGGACCCCTGACAGTTAAGTTCCGTCGCGAACGACTCTGGGGTTGTGGTGCTCATCTCGCTCATCTGGCCTAGGGAGCCAACCCTTGTCCTCAGACAGTTTTTCTGGGTTGTGTGGCCAGCATGACTAAGCTGCTTCTGGCGAAACCAGAGCAGCACATGGAAATGCCGTTTACCTTCCTGCCGGAGTGGTACCTATTTATCTACTTGTACTTTGACGTGCTTTCGAACTGCTAGGTTGGCAGGAGCTGGAACCGAGCAACGGTAGCTCACCCTGTTGCGGGGGTTCGAACCGCTGACCTTCCTATTGGCAAGCCCTAGGCTCAGTGGTTTAGACCGCAGCGCCACCCACGTCCCATAGTAACAGGAGAAGGCTTCAATTAAGTGACTGGCAAAGGAGGAGAACGACCACCACACCGAACACACACCTAGATAGACAGGTTTTCTGTTTTGGCTTGATGAAAGCATGGCAAAGCAGTAAATAAAATGGAATGGCTCTCAGTAAGGTGCTGCCTCACTTCCTGTTATCTTCACTTCCGAGTAGGGTTGTTAAAGTTTGGTTTTGAAAAGTCTGATACCTGGGTGGGTCCTAGGTGCAGCTACACAGGGCTCCATGGGCTTATACATGGGCTTTGATGGTTCTCCCTCAAGAGAACTTTCTGCACATTGAACCTCTCTTGCATACAGTGCCTGCTATGCCCAAGCTATTCATGCATTCATTTTTTTTTAAAAAAAATACATCTATATTATACATGTAATACATATAAAAGAGTCAAGCCCTGTGCTGAACTATATTTCTGGAGCATAATATTATAGTAATACCTATTTTATACAGTCAAGTGCATTTTGATATGCATTTGTTTATGTTCTCCTAACTTTAGGAAAACTGAGGTATTTATTATTTTATGTCTACGGATTAATTTAGATGCTACTTAATGCCCAGATAGTTTGAAAGCAGTTTACAAAACAAAAAAAAAAAAAAAAAAAAAAAAAATTGTGCAACATTGCTAAAAGATGGAATAATTTAAAGATACACCACAATTAAAATATTAATGTCCGTGATCAAAATATAAAATAAAATGATCTCATCAAACAGCAATTAAAACAGAAGCTTCAGGTCAAGTGATCAAGCAATAACCTGTGCAAACAGGGGCATCTTCAAAAGCCAGCAGAATGCCAATACAGATGGGGGCAGCTCGTATTTCAGTGCTTGTTGCCACTAGTGAAAGTCATATATATATATACATACAGCATGCATATAATATTATGTGTATAATAATTAATACAGTAGTACCTCGGGTTACAGACGCTTCAGGTTACAGACGCTTCAGGTTACAGACACTGCTAACCCAGAAATAGTACCTCAGGTTAAGAACTTTGCTTCAGGATGAGAACAGAAATCGTGCGGCGGCAGTAGGAGGCCCCATTAGCTAAAGTGGTACCTCAGGTTAAGAGCAGTTTCAGGTTAAGAATGGACCTCCAGAACGAATTAAGTTCTTAACCTGAGTTACCACTGTAGTAGGCTGCATATAATAATGTGGATAACATGAAATTATTTTAGTGTAACTGGTGTGTGTGTGTGCGTTGCTTTCTGGAAAAAGCCTGTAAGGTTTTGACATTAAGATTTCCCAAAAATCCCATCCTTATTTGAAAGCAATCTTTACATTGGCCGCTGCTCTGTTGTGTAACCACCCAGACCAGCCTCCCTTAAGCTCAACAGATACAAATTCTTTCATCTTACAAAAAACTACAGATGGCTAACACTGTATTTAGAGAGACAGACCCTCTTCACAAGCACAGGAAACACAGGGCATATAACTGTGTCTGAACCGCCATTTTAAGGAAGCAAGTATGAGGAACTGAGGCAAGTAGCGCTGACAACAGATGACGTTCTAGAGCATATGGACCAATAGAAAACGGGCAGAGCATCAGATTGCTGATCTTCTAACAAAATTATGTAATATTTCCCTAAGATTGATCTCTGTACCAGAGGTCTGGAAAATTGTTAATCGAATGGCAATTTTTAAAAAGGAATGGAGAGGGTAGTCCAGAAAATCACAGGCCAATTAGCTTAATGTCTGTTCCAGGTAAATCGGTGGAAAGTTTTAAAATTATCAAGCTTAAAGGAGAGCAAGTCATTCAGAAGAAGAATATTCTTGAAAAAGCTGTAAATACCTGTCTTTTTACCATGGCCAAGTATGACTTGGGCTGTGGAAATTGTATTATAGTCTGGCTCTGAAATATTATTATGCTAGCTTATTGTTATTATTATTATTAGGTTTATGAGGGTTTTTAATCGTGTTTTGAAGGAAACTGGTGTTTTAAATGTTATTGTATTTTATTGTGTATATTTTAAGATATACTTCCCCAGCCATTTTGAGAGGCATACATAAATATATCAGCATGGCTTCTCCAAAGATAAATCCTGTCTCACTAACCTTTTAGAGTTCTTTGAGAGTGTCAACAAGCATGTGGATGGGATGATCCAATTGACATGTTTACCTTGACTTTCAAAGGCTTTTGACAAAGTCGGTCACCAAGGACTCCTGAGCAAACTTTGCAGTCATAAGATATGAGGAGAGGTCTTCTTATGGATCGGTAACTGGTTAATGGACAGAAAGCAGATCACAGGAATAGATTAATAGCTTTTTGAAATGGAGGGATACAAACAGTGGTGTTCTTCCAAGGATTTACAAAGCCCTGTTGCTTTTAAACTTGTCATAGATGATCTGGAATTAAGGGGAGGTAACGGAGTGGCCAGGTTTGCATATGACATCCAACTTATTTAGGGTGGTGAAAATGAGAAGGGATAGGCAAGAGCTTCAAAAGGATATCTCCAAGCAGGGAAATTCTGCATTTAAATGGCAAGTGTAGTTCAACATAAGCAAGTGCAGAGTGACACAAGGCAATATATCTATAAAGGTAAAGGTAAAGGGACCCCTGTCCATTAGGTCCAGTCATGACCGACTCTGGGGTTGCGGCACTCATCTCGCTTTATTGGCCGAGGGAGCCGGCATACAGCTTCCAGGTCATGTGACCAGCATGACTAAGCTGCTTCTGGCGAACCAGAGCAGCGCACGGAAACGCCGTTTACCTTCCCACTGGAGCGGTACCTATTTATCTACTTGCACTTGACATGCTTTTGAAATGCTAGGTTGGCAGGAGCAGGGACCGAGCAACGGGAGCTCACCCTGTCGCGGGGATTCGAACCGCCAACCTTCTGATCAGCAAGCCCTAGGCTCTGCGGTTGAACCCACAGTGCCACCCACATCCCATCTATCTCTATCTCTATCTCTATCTCTATCTCTATCTCTATCTCTATCTCTATCTCTCTCTCTCTCTCTATCTCTATCTCTATCTCTATCTCTATCTCTATCTCTATCTCTATCTCTATCTCTATCTCTATCTCTATCTCTATCTCTATCTCTATCTCTATCTCTATCATCTCCTCATACATATCTCCTCATATAGTGACTGGTAGCTAGCCCAATTAAAACACTGACACTATGGACGGCTGCCAGTATCAAAACATCTTTATACAAATCAATGGAGCAACTGCACTTGGAAGACTGTGTATAATTCTGGTTGTCTCATCTCAGAAAGGGGTACAGTATTATACAGCTGGAAAAGACACAGAAAGAAACAACAAAAGTTACCACAGGGCTGGCACAACTCCCTTCTGAGGAGAAGTTGCAGCGTTTAGGCCTTTTTAGTTACAGTAAAGACAAGTAGGTTATTTTGCAAGAAATAAGCATACACCAGACTTTTCCAGCTGCCATCCAGAACGTTGGAAACACATGGCTCCATGATATCATTATCAGCAGCAAACAATAGACTTCTCTAACAGACTTTGCATGCATTGGCAAATCCCAAGCCACTTAAGGCTGTGGAGATCATTCCCATGGGCAGATGCTTCTGAATGGGTCATTCCTTCCTCCACATGCACAAGATACACCCCCCCCCACCCACTGCCTCACTATGTCGCTTTTTTGTCGCTGCTTGTTGCTATGTTTTGCCACACGTTCATTATTTAAATGGCAATCCTCAAAAGACCTAAAGTTTATTTTATTTGCTTGCAAAGTTCTAGATACATTTTTGGAGCTGGCCCATTACTGCAGACCATGTACCATTAACAATCTTATTGGATTCATCAACTTGCAAGGTGACACTGCCTCCCCCCCTGCTTTTTTATAAAAAAAATAATATCTGATTAAAGTCTCCACCCCCACCCCACCTTATGGTATTTTGGATATTTCTATAGCTTGCACGCACCAGGGGAAATGAGCATAAGAGAATTACTAGTTGGAGGCTGGCACAGTTCCTAGCTCATTATTCCATAAAGGATTTGGTGTTTCATTGAGTGGAAAATATTGTGTAGTCAGGTAATGCTGACTGCATTACCACTGAATTTTATGAATTTTGCATTGCTATTTACTACTAAATTTCATGCTGAACCCAATAACAAGGCAACAATGATGCCAGTCACTTTCTCATGATTTACCCTGGAGTATTCAACAAAATGGCAGCTGATTTGCCAGCCACAAATAACTTTTTTTGGTGCTGCAACTTGGAAGAAGCAATAATTGCTATCAGCTGAGGTCAGACCCTGTCTGTCTGTCTGTCTGTCTGTCTGTCTGTCTGTCTCTCTCTCTCTCTCTCTCTCACACACACACACACACTACACATCCCAACCATGTGCTCTGCGTATGTATAAGGTACATATTTCTGTATAGATGATATACTCTCAGCTGCCATCAGCCACAGCCAGCGTGGCCCATAGTCTCAGGAACTCTCAGGAGGTGGGAGTTGGAGTCCAGAAACATGTGGCTATGCGAAGGTTAGCCACCTCTCCACCACTTACTGGCTAAGATTTGTTCACATGCAGCTGTGAGGCAGGCACATGCATAAATAGGATACTGTACATTGTGGATGCCCTATGTGCACATGCCATACAGCCTATTCATGAAATCTGTGGGTGGAGAAACACACACATTCCCGATCACCCACCCTACATTTAGGATCCCAAAATGGAAAGGTGAAAAGTGGCACTTACTCAATACAAGTCTGGTTTCACAACCTAAGGTGAATCCTTAAAGATAAAGGTAAAGGGACCCCTGACCATTAGGTCCAGTCGTGACTGACTCTGGGGTTGCAGCGCTCATCTCGCTTTATTGGCCGAGGGAGCCGGCATACAGCTTCCGAGTCATGTAGCCAGCATGACTAAGCTGCTTCTGGCGAACCAGAGCAGCGCACGGAAATGCCGTTTACCTTCCCGCCAGAGCGGTACCTATTTATCTACTTGCACTTTGATGTGCTTTTGAACTGCTAGGTTGGCAGGAGCAAGGACCGAGGAACGGGAGCTCACCCCGTTGCGGGGATTTGAACCGCCAACCTTCTGATCTGCAAGTCCTAGGCTCTGTGGTTTAACCCACAGTGCCACCCGCATCCCTCTAAGGTGAATCGTTAAGAATAGCTAAATTCTTCTTGGGATTCGAGAGAGACAGAGTCTGCTTAAGACATTTTGCATCCTCTCCTGTTGCAAAACCTCAACAGCATTTGTTTCCAGAGGGAACCAAGACTGGTGCCTAATTCTCCACTGCCATGAGCTCCTTTATTGAGCTGGCTTAGGCGGCAGACGTTGCAATGGGTTCCCTGCTGCTCCATCTACTTCCTGTGGTGGAGAAAGGAGAAGGAGAGGACTTCAGCCAGCTCCCTGTGGATGGCACCATTTGGATATGCATCGGAAACCCACTTCCAATTCACATCGTTTATTTAAAAAAAATATTAAATTGACAAACTCGGGGAGTCATACAACAAGAGGATAGCTTTAGAAAGAAAGGAAAATCAGAAAGTTGTTAATTTATAGTTTTTTGCCAAATAACTTTTCCCCCCCCGAAAGAAAATGATAGGGAAAGAATGGAAAATACGATTAACTTCTACATGAATGCTACACTGTTAACATTTTTGCGAAGTCCATTATTTAGGCCGCAATCCTAAACACACTTACTAGGGAGTAAGCAAAATGGAACACAAGAGGGTTTCTGTAGATATTTAAATGAACATTCTAAGTACCTGGAAATTCCAACTGACTTGGTAGCACGCCTAGTAGCTTCCACAACTGTGTAGAACCTGAACTATGCAAAGGAGTTTTTTGACAGGAGCAACACATCATTGTGAAGAATATGAATCCATCCGAAGAATCAAGAAATGTATGCCATAGAACTAATGGCTGGGTGAGATTTAGCCTCTCCACTTGGTTAAAAGAGCACCACAAGGAGATGCAAGCCATCACCTAGGCCTTCTGCTCTAAATCTCCTATCACCTGCTACCGGATTCTTTTAACTGGAGATACTGGGTACTGAACTTACTTTTTTGCACAGCAAACACTGTGCAACAATGAAATGCACATGGCATGAAATGTGAAAGTGTAGCTTCATTTTGGGATATACAGCTAAAATTCTACGTTGATATTTGGTGTATTTTTTAATTCATCTGCTTCCATTTGTCATCATATGCAGCGGCATCTTACCATCTTTTACTTTATGCATTAAAAAAACACATACAACACAATTAGCTCAAAGTTTCTACAATCCTGCCAGGGTCAATGGGGTTTCAGTCTCAAACTCTAGAATAAGGGAGATTGCACTATTAAGAGAAACTTGCCTCTATGTCCAATTTATCATTTATTGGCACAAAGAAGACATAAATACACACACACACCTGTACCCAAATTGTTGCAGGTGGTCAGATCCCCTATAAATCCTCAGCCAATGACAGATCTATTGGACAACAGTTGAAGTGATAAGCACTAATATGACTGCCTCACATTAATTAAACTAATCTGCTAACTATAATCCTGTGTGTAAAATGAGATGAACTGTAAAAAATAATACTCTATTAAAGAGAGCATCATATGGAATGAGTATGAATTTGTTAATTACCTAACTCCAAGACAATTTGATAATGAAAAAACACGTCGACTTTTGCTGTATGTGGAAGTTATAACAACTGGCCAGTGAAAAAGAGAAATATATTTGGTAACATCAACAATTCTGGCAGAATGTGCAGATAATAACAGTAATAATTGGATGCAGACTGGCTATTAGATCAAGACATCATTTTCCATATAAGCCATGCCCCTGAGGGCATTCAATATCAAGGAAAAGTTCTATGTACAGCACAGCTGAAATCTGTGAGAGGGAACTCCTATTAGACTGGGGTCATGTTTACCTACCTCTTCAGATGGCTTAACTGCCATGTCCTCACATCCAGAACTCAATGATTTATAGAGTAATTTTGCACCTTTATAATGAAATAACAGGCAGAAGTGGTAGAATTTTGGACTCTTCCATATCATACCACAGAATTTGGGGAATGTGCATGTTTCTTGTTTGGAAGGCTTCAGCATGTGAAGTTCATGCTTCAACAGACTCCCAAATGTAGTAAAATCAGAGATTTTTAGAGTTGGAAGTGTCATCTAGTCTAACCCTCTGCAATGCAGGAATCTGAATTCAAGCATCCATGACAGGTGGCCATCCAAAAATTTCCCAGGAAGGGGAGTCCACCACTTTCCGAGGGAGTCCTGCTCCACTGTCGAAGAGCTCTTACTGTCACAAAGTTCTTCCTGGTGTTTAGTCGGAATCTCCTTTCTTGTCACACAAAGCCATTGATTTGGGTCCTACCCTCCAGAACTTGTTCCTACTTCCACATGACAGCCAAAGCAGCTCAAAACTAGTTGAGGTTGAAGTGCAAGATGTCATTTGTACAAATAGCTTTCATAGAGTGGGAGATACATTACAGCCATCACTGTCTAGGTTGCACATTCAGAACTTGCTTGGCAGGTGGAGTGGGGATGGCACATAGGTTCCCTGGCACATGGGTTGCTGTTGCGTACAGTGGTACCTGGGGTTACAGATGCTTCAGGTTACAGACGCTTCAGGTTACAGACTCTGCTAACGCAGAAATAGTACCTTGGGTTAAGAACTTTGCTTCAGGGTGAGAACAGAAATTGCGTGGCGGCAGCGGGGGGCCCCATTAGCTAAAGTGGTACCTCAGGTTAAGAACAGTTTCAGGTTCAGAATGGACCTCCAGAACGAATTAAGTTCTTAACCAGAGCTACCACTGTACAGGGAAATGGCAGTGGAGGCAGTGGGGCGGTTGGGGCAGTGCAAATGTGCCAGCAGAAGTGCCAGATTGGCTCTGCTGGTGCGTTTATACCACGCTGACCACTCCCAGAAAGCAACAGGGACCCACCTACTAAGAAGCTAGCATAGCACAGCCAATGTGATATTGTGGTCAGGGTGCAGGACTATCACCTCCAGTTTGCATGAAGCTCACTGTGTGATCTTGGGTCGGTCCCTGCCACTCAGCCAAACAACCTCACAGGATTGATGTGGAGATTAAATGAGAAGAGAGAGAACCATGTCTATGGAGAGCCAGTGTGGTGTAGTGGTTAAGAGCGGTAGTCTCATAATCTGGGGAACCGGGTTCGCGTCTCCGCTCCTCCACATGCAGCTGCTGGGTGACCTTGGGCCAGTCACACTTCTTTGAAGTCTCTCAGCCCCACTCACCTCACAGAGTGTTTGTTGTGGGGGAGGAAGGGAAAGGAGAATGTTAGCCGCTTTGAGACTCCTTAAAGGGAGTGAAAGGCGGGATATCAAATCCAAACTCTTCTTCTTCTTCTTCTTCTTACACACCTTGGATAAAAAAGTGGGATATACACGCAGTAAACAAATACATCTTCTACCCTGCTTTGGTTGATTTGGCCAATTGGGTTTGCGTTTTTCGATGCACTACTATGGAACAGATGAGGGGGAAAATGGGTGAGACGTGGGCACAACCACACCTATGGAGGACATGCAACCCTGCATAGCTGGAGCAACTGCAGGGAGAACCTAACAATGAGATTTAACATTCAATGGCAAAATACCTTGAGGTTGTGCAATTGGGAAATGTTTTCTTTTACATGCAAAATGGTGGGCAAGCTTCTTGTTTTCAAATCACAACTTACTTATGACTGTGTAAGAATTTCAGGGGCCAGATGTGATCTGTGGGCCATAGGTTTGCCAACCCAGTCTAGTAATAATCCTGATTGTTCCCACAGAAACGTAACTTTCTTTGGAGCTGTGGTTCTGAGCACATTCAGTACCGAGGGGGTGTTCCATTCAGTGTAGTTGAACTTTGCAGCCGTGTTCTGCAGAATAAACATCTTTCATAGACATCATGGGAAACTTTATCAGGACTTCAAGAAGAGAATTTGTACCCTTCCTGTCCCCCTAAAATGCAAGCATGAAAGAAAAATCACTCATGCTTATACAGAGACAGACAGAGACAGAGTATGCTGATAGGTGTTTTACATTTAAAGGCACATATATTCCATATATTTCCAAAAGTCCTATGTCCCAATCTAGTGAATCTCCCCAGCCAGCCAGCCATTCAAGGCATCTGCTTTGAGAGGATTGCATTTTCTTTTATTTTTATTTCTCGGGCATCAAAAGAACAGCTTTCTGTCTTCAGCAAAATAAAGGTAAATTGCACCTGCCAATGATTTTTTTCCTTTAAAAAAAATATGAAATGGAGCTGAAGTTGACTTAGGATATAGATCTCTATCCTCTCAGTCATTTTTGTGATATTTTTTCATAAACTCAGCTGCTTCTGGTTTGCCCTCTAATAATACTCAGAAGGCTTATTTCCCCTGTATAACTCTATGTAAACACAAAGTTGAGAGAAGGGTATTTAGACTCATCCTCCAGGAATGCTGCTTTTCAGAAAATGCTTGTTTACCCAAGTCAGTAGTTTTCAAGAATATAATGTGCATTTTAAAATGATAACCAACATCACTATCGTTATTGTTATTATTATTGTTATTATTACTTCTGCTACTGCATAGGAAACTGACAGCTTATTTTTTAAATTTAGTCAGGTCCTGGTTCTTCTGGAATTCATAAGAACAGAACATAAAGAGAGCCCTGCAGGATTGGGCCAAAAGCCCGTCTAGTCCAGCATCCTGTTCTCCCCGTGGTCCTCCAGATGCCTCTGGGAAGCCCACTAGCAAGACATGAGCTCAGCAACATTGCCCCAAGAAGCCATTCTCCCCGGAATCCATGCTCTAGTTTCTTAATTTTCCATTTGTATTATATGCCTTTTGAAGAGCTGTCAGAAAGGCATCTCTGAAAACGCTGTTCAGACAGACCATGCCTTCAGGTTGCTGCCCTCTCCTTTAGATCACTAGAAGCAACACCAGAAAGCAAATACTAAAACTCCATGTTCGGTGGTGGCTGCCAAATCTTACATTGCCTGCTCTTTCCCCCACCCCAAACACAAATTGCACGTTCTTCTCGTTTATAAAGTGGGGAGGTGACTCCGTTCACTTCTCATTATTTATTGTGCATTCAATTTACAATTTATCATACATCATAACAGTTTTTGCTTTGTCAATTATTGTTCCGTTTGATTAATTGCTCCCATTTCCCCATCACTTTGTGTCTCTCAAATCTAAACAGCCTAAAATGAATTAGGATAGCTCCGAGGAAAGGGCTGTATTAGGAAATGCTGCATTCGTGTGAAGGAGAAAGTGGGCTGGGAAGGGAATGAATGAATCATGAAGTTGCTCTTCCATCTCTTGGTTGTTAGCATAGACTTATCTGTAATGCAGCCAGTTTATTTTTATTTTTATTATCCCTTTTAATGGAAGCTGACGGCGTAGCAGAAACTATACATCATGGCTATAGAGGGGTGGAAGAAGGCAGTGATTTCCATTCCATCCTGTTTTCACCTCAATCAGCACTGTTTCCCTTCTGCTGCAGTTTAGATGCTGCCAAATACAATGCTATCTGTCTTGCTGTCCCCTATTTAACGTAATTATTTACATAATTTATATTAGTTTACTAATCCAACATACTTAATGATGTAATGATTTCCACACTATTCATTTCAATACAAAGGAAATGCAATTTACAGGGCAGAGGGAGTCATCAAAAAGATATCGCTTGAGGACTGAGGGCAGGGGCAGGAAAACTACCCACAGTGAATACTGATAGGTATTTGCCGGATTAATTTTGATTCTGGACATGGGATAAATAACACCAACAATTCCCACTTCTGTTTCCATTTTTTGTTGGAATTCTCTGACATCCCTACTTCTGTAGCATGAAGCACTGAAGCCTCCTATCTGTGTGGAAGGGAAGAGGGACCCATTTTTGTGCCTGGGGAAAATCAAGTGATCTCAATGTTCCAGCAAATGCTGGGTAAATATTACCTCTAGTGAAGTATTATGGCAGTCCCATTTTTAAGATTAGGAGGTATGAGTCAGGGGTGGAGTGCAAATTGCCCATTTGATATCACAAGCTTTTCGGAGTTGTTGTGGGGACTGTGGAAAAAGAGGCACCCTTCTCCACCTATGGTGGGACAGCCCACAGGTCTTTAAATTTGGGACAATGGTTTGTCAAGAAATGACCAAAATGCTCAAATATCCCGTTCCAACATCACCACAGATTTGTTCATGAAATCTGTGGCATGATAAACTGAAAGGGTTTAACTCTGAAAAACTCTTGACATGGGTGATGATGGCTGCCAGAACATCAATTGCTCCAAAATGGAAAACCTTAGGGGGCTTGTGATTTTCGCTCTGGTGTAAAAATATGAGGAATTCAGCATATTTGTTTGACTAGCTTCATGAAAAACAAATAATTTGGCATCTGACGTTATTCTAAGGGCTACAGTGCATATGAAATAATTGCCAAATGGGCTGCTGTTGCTTTAAATTTTCATCCTGCCGTGGCCAACTCCAAATTTACTCACATGGCTCAGGAATTTTTCCTCTACAAAAACAAAATAAAACAAGAAGAAGAAGTAAAAATTATGAACACCTCCCCCTCAGAGACAATAGCTGAACCTTGCCAAAGTTCCCCACAGCAGTTAGTATCTAAAATGCAGACCTGGGGGGGGAGAGGAGATGCGGTCGGCCAGAGCTCTCCAAAGATGAAGAAGTATTCAGTGCAGGGAATGAAAGTTTGTAAAGAAAGTCCTGATCACAGACTTCCTGTAGTATCAAAAGGGAAATTTATGCATCGCCTTTGAGTTCAACTTCTCCATTAAAGCTTTTCCCCTATAATCTAGGGAGTTCTTATCTTGGTGACTTATGATGTTATGGAGGGGCTCATGCATGGAAAATGTCAATAGAAATAGTAACTCTAGAAGGGAAGGGCCTCCTAATTAGTCCCCATTTAGATTTTATGATGGCTTTGAGATCTGCTCATCCTGACAGTGCGCACTCTGGTTACATATTGTTCTAGCCTGAGGGAACCATAGGAAAATCCAGATTTATTGTACCTATCATACCAGCATATTTCATTTGCCATTATGAGCAGCCATCTCGCAATGTTGCAGGAGTATTTATTACAGATTAAATTGTAGGACCTGGATGGTTTAGTGAGGTTCTTGAGGTATCATTTATGTCATTAACTGGCTCATTATCAGATCTGCAAATCTCAATTCCTTTTTTCCCCCTTTCCTTTTTTTTCATGTCATGCCTTCTGTTTTAAGAGCAGAGCCTTGGTTTCAGCACTTTGAGGCTGCAGTTTGTGAGAGAGAGTCTGTGTGCATCAGGTTTAAACAGACTCGACGCAAATCACTTGCATTGTTATTTACACGGTGATGAAGGTTACAGAATGCACCACTATGATGGTTTTCAGAAGGGTAGGCAAATTAGATCTTAATTGTCGGAGGGTCATAAATTACAACAAATAATTATCTGTGGGGTTACCTTAAAAAAAAGGATACAAATCTCTCTGATCTTGAGATGGAATTTCATCTGATCATCTCCCATATGTTTCTTTATTGATTCCTATCCATTAATATGGAGATCTGGGTAGAAAAAGCAGAAGAAAGTACTAATAGATGGGGTAATTTAATTGTTATTATTTAAAAAGAACGGGAAATGGCAATGTAACCCATTCCTGGTGTAAAATTAACTATGTAAAAAGACCAGGAATCATATCAAAGCAGGCATGGTCATATTTATTACTGATAATTTACTGTATAAAAATAATGATTCCTACATTTGTGAGAGTTCTTTTTCTTCTCTCAGCACCCCCCTCCTTTTCACAATAACATCCTCTTGGGAAGCTTCAGTCAAACACTGCCTCCTCTGGTAGATTTAGTGATATTATTTGAATTTATTGTTTGACTCAACTTGTGTGTTCTTACTTGTTGGTATTTGCCCTATTTACTCACCTATATTGCTTTTTCATCAAAGCAGGGGGATGGCATTTAAGTTGTTGTGTTCTTTGGTATTAAAATGCACCTCATACAAGTCCAGAAGCACATGCAGGACTGATAGGTTCTGGTCACAAATGATAGACCAGAAAGAAGCGCCCCGCGGTAGGTTGGCTGAAATTCATTAATTTCTCCTGTGTGCAGTTGCTGAAAATGTCCTTGGGTTTTAGGAGGGAAACACGACTACTATACATTAAAATCACTGTGATCTTTTCTTTTTAAAATTCCCCATCTTTTATATATTAAGGAGGGTAGTGGGCTTATCTGAAGGACTGATTCCCCCCCCCCCTTTGGTGTGTGGCAGGCTTCTGCAGTCATGTGAAAGTATGCAGCCTGCAATCGATCTGGTTTCTCTCCCTCCCCCCCCCCCCATTCCTTCAAAGAATCATAGACTGAAGGATGTTTCCACACATTATTGAGTGGCAAACCTGGGTTTTCAATCAGTGCCTTTGACAGGGAGATTTTCGCCACTCTTCTTCGCTTGAAAAGCACACTACATAATGCATGTACAGCGCTATTTATCACGTCCATACTTTATACACCTAAAAATGTAATGTGTGAAGCACTCCACAACACTGGAAGTAACACATGAGACATCTAGTGAGTTCCCCCATAAGATGAAACACCAAAACGTCTCTATCCTACATAACAGACTCCATAAAGTACGGCCAGGAGACCAACAAGCCTATCATATTGAAAAAGCTAAGCATCTCTAGATCTGATTGGTGGTTGGATGGGTTACTGCCTGGAAACCACACGTTTGCCTCCTAGGGTTTCATGATGGGACAAAGGCGGAATATGAACACGACAAGATAAAATAACTACACAAAATAGTGGTTATGGAACTGCCCTATGTTGCAACTCTCCACACAGCACAATTCCACATGAATCTACTCACACCCAGAATGGCTGCAAATTCACCACACAGTGGGGAAAAGGAATATACATATGGATCTAAGATCCCAGGCCTGTAACAATTCACTGGCTCTTAGCCCTTACTCTAGGTTAATTTTTTTAAAGGAAAAGAAAGCTTGATTGTCGCTTTTTTATATATAAGTTAGTAGATATCCTGAAATAAAGGTCAAGTCTTAAAAGAGAGAGTCTCTAATTGGCTTGAATAAATGTTTTGATTTAGGCATTATATTTGTAATGGTCGATTAGTTAGCGTTACTTTTATCAGGTGAAGTATGTTCTGAAGATAAGATCAGTTCTAATTGGACAGAGTGGCTCATCGTGCTCAGATAATGGATTTGATATGAAAAACAAATGGAGCTGGCAAGAGGCTTAAAGAGGTTGAGGGTTAGTTAAATTGCCTAAAAATATTGATAAAGATTAAAGAGAGCAAACTGAAGTTTGGTATTGATGCCAGAATACCAGCTCAGCAGGTGTATTCAGTATGTGCAAACAAACAAACAAACAAAATGAGCGCTTTTTAAATGCTAAAGATATAAAAGACTCAAGCCTATAATCTTCACATTTGAGCTTGAGATTTGCAGCACAGAGAACAAAATGTTAGACCACAATATTTGAAACATTTTAAACATTTTTCCTGTTAAGTGAAGCTGTTTAGACTATTATGAGCTACATTTACAATGCCTCTACCACAACATAGACATACTTCTACTTTAACATGGTGCAATTTAAATGATGCAAGAGTGTTTAATTTAATTTCTTAAAGAAGAACAAAATGTAACAAAGATCACAAATGCAAATTTTGGAAATTCAAATATTTTGTTTCTATACATGATGTTGTATTTAAAGCATATATTAAGCCAAAGGCAAGCTATATCTTCCACTGCAATTAGTTTGCTATAAAACAATGATTCGGTTCCAGCATGGGAGACTTTTCCTTGAATTCATTTATTGGCTCAACACTTATTTTATTTTGCAGTTTAGGGCACTTCCCCCAAAGATATCCAAATTAATCTGAGCAGATGAGTACCTGTGAGACAAAAAATAAAAATAAAAATCTAATTGTTTCCTTTATTTGCAAGTGTGATTTACTTCAGATTGCTTTTAAACAACATGCTGTCCTTCACATCCGAGGCAAAGGCTCCGATAATGTTAATTGTATTTGTGTGTGTGTGTGTGTGTGTGTGTGTGTGTGTGTGTGTAATATAAATTCTTAATTCCAATGTTGTCTTGTACAAGACTAGTTTTAATGCTCTAAGTAAATTTAGATACTCCTCCTGTTTTAAAATACAGCTATGTCTGTAACGGGAGCATCCATAAATACAAAAATGCAGAGAATATTGTTCAGCTATTCCCCTGATAAATGTTTTAAACCAGGCTGAAAATGGATTGCAATTATTTTCCCCCCTCTCCTTCTTAAGAAGCCTCTACCTGAGCTGATGGCCAATTAAAGAGAACTTAGTACTAAATGAGTACGCTTTCACACTTCTGTGTACTATAGGCGTACTTGAATAAATAAAATCCATAATTGCTATAAATAGGCTTCTTGATACAAGAGATTCCTAGCTGTGGGTTCTTTATAATGCTTCTCTCCTCAGTCTCAGTACTTGGTCTGTGCAAAATAATCTTAATATCAAGGTTGCTCATTAATCTACATTCCTTTTTTCTTTCCTTTCCTTTCCTTCCTTTTCCTTTTTTTTTTTTTAGATTAGTCTAGACTGTTCTTGTAGCAGGAGTTCTCACTGGGTTGCCGTAGGAACAAAGGACCCAAGTAAATATGCTTATGGAGAAGAAATGACTACTAATTAAACGTGAATAGCATTTATAAATTGTCCAGTTCTCACAGGAAGCCGAGCATAATATGCACTGATATACTTCGTTAGGAAAAGACAAGACAGATATACTTTCCCCCCCTCTTTTTTGCTTCCCCCTTTAACATGCATGCACACATTTCTAACCTGTGCAGAGAGCAAAGGAATTTTTTTTAAAGTCAGGAATGCTATTTTATATGGTTTTCTCTCTTTCTTGCCTATAAAGCCTAAAATGTTACGCATGTGTCCTTTTATTGCATTTACATGGCTGATAAAGACATTTGGGTTCAGTGGTGGAAGGGGCAAGCGCCTTCAAGATTTCTGCACCGAATCCAGATTTCTTTTTCATTGAATAAATATGGTTTGCAGGCTGGGGTCATTAAAAAAAATCTTCACTGCAGTTTCTGTGTCCTATGATATTTCCCCATTCTGATGGATGTACAAAGCTATCTTTTAGCTTCATACAGCTGATAGAAGTGACATATCTTGGAAGTGATAGGGAACAAGTTTGCACTGTGTGTGTGTGTGTGTGTGTTATGGGGCTCCCCTCCAAATCCCTAGAGTAGCCAGTCTAACGTTTTGTTGCTGTTTTTTTTTACTCTTGAATAAGCATTTATTCATTCATATAATACACTAGACAACATACTGGATAAAAACTCTCTTGGAAACAGAAAAGAGGGGAAGCAAAGTGTTTACTTTTACATCAGTGCACGCTTATTACACATTTCAAAAGCTGCAGGGCTTGGTCTAAAAAATATCCATCCCTCATCCCTGCAGGATGGGGAGTCATCAATTTTCCTTGGTTGCAGCCCTCCACCCATACCTGGAACAGATCGCCTCCACACTGTCAGTATTGTGCGGGAGGCATTCAAGTCCCCACCAGAAATTTAGGTTTGCACAATTAGAATGGATCAAAGTGCTCCATCACCCTGGCACAACAGATCCACTTTTAAAAAAAGAAACAGGTGGGTTTTTTTGCATTTAGGGAAGGGGTGGAGAAATACATTGGAAACATGGAATGGAGGAACGATTAACAGGAAGACTTAGAACCACAGTGCAGGCAGATCAGAATGAATTTCAGACACTTGCTCATTGTTGTATAATCACTGCATAAACAAATCAGAATGAATGCTCAGTGAAGTCCAAAGGAATCAGAAAAGGTAGAAAGCTGATGACAGCTCCCCTTGAAATACAGCCAATACAATAGGCCATCCTTACTTTCCATGATCAGTCTCTATCAGTATTCCACTCACAGTCTATATATCAATTTATCCATTACAGTCATATGCAACCACCACCATTTACTCCAGATTAGTTAATCCAAAGTAATTACTTCCCTTGTTTCCACACTTGGAGTCTGAGTGTGGATTAGAATCCCATTTTCATCCATAAATCTAATGCATTCTTTTACCAGTCAATAACTACCTTGATTCTGGTGTAAAACTGTGGTTAATAATTTCTGAGGTGTAACTAGTCTGCATTACACAGCCAAGTAATTAGAAGAAATGAAGTAATGATCTTTAGTGCCTCGAAAAAGCAATATCTCTTGACAGGCCTGAAAGCTCAAACCAAGTTAAATCATAGCCATAGAAATGAAAGCTGTCGTGGGATTATCTAACAATTATCATTTTGAAAGATTAGGGTTGGAGCCAACTAAGCCCTACCCAAAGTCGACCCAATTGAAATTAGCCATGTCTATTAACTTCAATGGGTCTTCTCTGAGTAGCACTGGATACCACCCCAAATTTTCAGTATGCATGCAAGTAATGCTTGTTTTCGTCCTTGCCTGTGTTTCCTCATGCCTGGAGGTCCACCACATCACCATTATTCTAAACACTAACTAACAGATTTTTATATTCAACATGGTATCTACAAAAAAATAGATAACCCATATTGTCTTCGAGCCACTCCCAGGAAAGAATGTGCTTGTTTTTAATGGCAACAGGTTCCCATGAATTCAGCCTAATACCATGACAAGCCAGTCATGTGGTTCCCATAATTAGCTCAGGGAGCAGTAGGTACAATTGGAAATTGACAAAGGCTATACTTTTTCCATAGTACTAAACTAATCATAAGAATTAGAATTAAGAAGCACATGGTTAGCAGGCAGGTGTTTGAAAGTGTGGGTAGGCTGGTGCAGGTGGTAACAATAGCAGAGTCAAGCAGGCCATGTCACCTGAACTGGGACCCATTTGTAATATGGATGCAAAAGTACACAGTGGGTGGTGCTGTGGTCTAAACCACTGAGCCTCTTGGGCTTGCCAATCAGAAGGTTGGTGGTTCGAATCCCCGCGACGGAGTGAGCTCCCGTTGTTCTGCCCCAGCTCCCACCAACCTAGCAGTTTGTAAGAATGCCAGTGCAAGTAGATAAATAGATACTGCTGCACCGAGAAGGTAAACGGTGTTTCCTTTTGCTCTGGCTTCCGTCTCGGTGTCCTGTTGCGCCAGAAGCCATTTAGTCTTGCTGGCCACATGACCTGAAAAGCTGTCTGTGGATAAATGCCGGTTCCCTAGGCTTGAAAGCGAGATGAACGTCACAACCCCATAGTTGCCTTTGACTGGACTTAACCACTCAGGGTTCCTTTACCTTTTACCTTTACCTTTACCTTTACCTTTACCAGTGACCATGCCTAGTCTTACACAGACAAGGTAGACTACTGGCAATTCAATTAGGGTTCAGGCCTGGTTTCAGGATTCAGTCAGTCTTGATCACCTCGACGGGTGGCCTTCATCAAGACAGGGACAGTGGAAGTGTGACCCTGTTATTCTTACAAAGGGCTAAATCCATTGCTTTTTTTCTAAAAAAAAATGTTTAGGGGTACTCTCATTTTCCTACTCATATTGAAATACTGCCCCTCAATGAGGCCAAACTTAGATTCACAAAATGTTTAGGGGTATGCGCACCCCTGTGCACCCCCCTGAAAAAAAGCACTGGCTAAATCTACACAACTGTAAAAAAAATGCTCTGCAAAAAAACACTGTAAAGCTCACAACTGAAAATATTATTGAGTTGCGGTTTCCGCTCTACATCACCATCTGGTGTCACAGTGTTATAACACATTTATAACACTGTATTTTGACTAATGTAGCTGAGTCCTAGTTCTCTCAGTGGCCTTTTATACCACTGACCATGATATCATCCTGCATCAATTGGGTAGGATGAGTATCAGAGGCCGTGTATTACAGTGGTTCTGTTCCTACTTCCATGGTCACGGACCAGCATTGGAGAAGTGTTTTTCAACCCTCTGGCACTTGATCTGGCAGGTTCCAGAGAGCACTATTTTGTCCTCAATGCTATTTAACATCTATATGAAGTCACTACGAGCGATCATTAGGCGTTTGGGAGAAGGATGTCATCAGTACGTTGATGACACACAAGTCTATTTCCCCATAACGCTTGAATTGGGAGTGGCTGTATATAAATATTTTTATAAATATATAAAAGGGTAAGCTGAAGGCCAGGAGGGTCAGCATACATGGTTAGCAGAAAAAGGGAAACCAGTGAGCTTATCTCCAGGCTATAAGGTAAAAGCTTCCACCTACAGACTTAACAACCAGAGGTCAGATAGTAATGTCAACAAATCATAGACATTGCTGGCTCCTTTTTTGCCACACTTCCCCTGTAGAATGGGAGAGTTCAGGGCAAGTTAATCTTCCCATATGGATACATAACTCCAGATTTCAATGTGCACGATAGTGTTTATGGACAAAGACACAACTCCGCCATGTTGAAAAGGCAGCATTTTCATTAAATGCAATGTTCAAGGCTTTATAGTGATGTTTTTTCATTATTTGCGAACATTAGGGATTTGCATCCATGTCATGCTCTATTGAGGGTTTATTAATTTTAAAATATCGTTTTGTGGTTTCGTTATACTGTGTCTGAGAGATTTCCACCCACCCACTGTCCAGAGAGAGAGAGAGAGAGAGAGAGAGAGAGTATATGTGGATGACTGCTATGCTCTGAGATTTCTCTCTCATTAACCATGTGGGTGAAAAGTTCTTTCTGGTTCAACGGTAGCAGGTCAGCTTGTGACCCACTGTGATGAAATTAAAAATGTTAATTGAGGGCATATTGCTCTCAGTAAAAGAGAGGAGGCCACTAACTTGAGAAAGACAAGTTACCGGGGGGGAGGGATTCTTGTATTTTGCTAACTAGGTAACACATCCAAAAATTAGACATGGAAAGAATACAATGCTGGGTAACATTTTCTATTTGTGCCAAGAGAATTTTCTAGGGTGGCCACATCTATATCACCAAAAAAAAAAGAGGAAACAAATGACCAAAGAAAGAGAGCAAAAGAGGACACAGTTTTATATAAAATGTCCATGTGATAATATATATGGGTACAATGCGAATTTAAAACTAATGGCTGTAATTTAAATAGAAATATAGTACAGCTCACTGGGTGATCTGTATCCCTATTTAGTCTGAGGGCCAACTTCAAGGCCTCCCCTGCTCCCCCTCCTTCTGGTTGTATATCTTTAAAAGAAACTTGGACAGTTTTTTAAAGACAGGATGCCTTCAGACAGAGGTTTGTTCTTTGTAAAACAGGATACACAACCACCCTACAATTTTCTGCTTTCAGCACTTCTGAGCTGTCTGAAATGAGGACTCTCCAGCTCTTTCCCCCCAAAAAGATATTTATTAAAGTTTTTAAAATATAACAATGAAAATAAAAAAATAAAAAAATAAAAAATACAACATAAAACAGTTAAAAAACAGATAATTTTCCATAACATATCTTCCTTACGCTTATTTCCCCAGACCTCCTCATACCTCCCTTCTTTGTATTCCACTTCAATTTGTTAGTTCAGCAAATCCTTACCATTAAGCTTTTACCCATTTATAAACCTTTTTTCTTTGTATCTCCTAAAGCATTACAGCAGGAAACCCCTTAGTTTCTATCCAACATCCTTCTAACATTCATTAATTTTACAATATTTCTGTAAATAGTCTTTAAATTTCTTCCAGTCTTCTTTCACCAACTCTTCTCTGCCATGAGGACTCTCCAGCTCTGTCCATACTCCTATTGCCACTAACAGGATGGATAGCCCAAATATCAGCACTGGATCAAGGTTCCTGAGTTTGCCATGTCTGTATCAGCCTTTGTCCAAAACACAGCTTGATTCCATGTAGATTCACCTTGATATTTATTTTATTTCCAATATTTATCGAGCGCTCTTCACCATAGAAATCAGTTTATACAATCATCAGCAAAATAACCCACCAATTAAAATACTCCAGTACTCGGCCCTCCAGATGTTTTGGGACTACAACTCCCATCATCCCTGAACACTGGTCCTGTTAGCTAGGGATGATGGGAGTTGTAGTCCCAAAACACCTGGAGGGCTGAGTTTGCCTGGTTTAAAACCAAAGCCATTAGAAACATTTACAATGTTTTAATCCAATTTTATCTCATTCTAACCTCCCTCAGAATGTAGTTGCCCTATTCTGTGACCACTAGCTCCTATGGCGCGGTCACAATGAGGAATGACTGTAAGGATGTCCTGCAAGCTGGAGGAGTTTAGTAAGGCCACATCCAATGGCCTGGATATTCTGGGGTGGAGAAGGCAAGGCTCCCCAGGTAATTCCTCCTAGCCCTCTGATTTTGCCTCTGGGCCAGACAAACTCTTGTGGCCAGAGAAGAAACCACACACAAACTGCTTGCTAGTAAGAGCTCCACTACTACTTGTGGCAGCAGAAATGCTACATTAGAGATACCTAAAAGATCACCTCATCCATTTGATACCCAATCAGTCACTGCACTATGCAAGAGGATACCTCCTGCAGGCACCAACTTATCAGGAAGTCCCTTCCACACAATACAGGAATGGGGCCTTTAGTGTGGTGGCACCTACACCTTGGAGTTGCCTCCCATCACATCATCATCATCAATTTTATTTGTCTCCTGCCCTCCCCGGCCGAGGCCGGGCTCAGAGTGGCTAACATCATAAAAACAATACAATATGCATAAAAACAGACTTCAATTAATTAAAATACATCTTAAAATTAATTCAGACAAGTTAAAATCTGGGCAGGTGGCAATTATCAGGTTGGAACTGAGAGTGGTTAATACTTGCCAGGACCAACTGTTTCCAGTGATCATACAAAGACCTGTGAGTGGGTTTGGGGCCTCCTTTGGGCTTGTTTTATACAAAGGAAAGTAAGTCAAACTGTATCCTGCCCAAAGGCCTGGTGGAACAGCTCCATCTTGCAGGCCCTGCGGAAAGATGTCAAACCCCGCAGGGCCCTGGTCTCTTGTGGAAGAGTGTCCCACCAGGCTGGGGCCACAGCTGAAAAGGCCCTGACTCTAGTCGAGGCCAGTCTAATTTCCCTGGGGCCTGGGATTTTCAAGGTGTTATTAGCAGACCGTAAGGTCCTCCGTGGGGCATATCAGAAGAGGCGGTCCTGTAGGTATGAGGGTCCTAGGCTGTATAGGGCTTTGAAGGTTAAAACCAGCACCTTAACCTGAGCCTCCATAGAAAGGGAGGCATCAAAGATTACACCCAAGCTCTTGACAGAAGGCGCTGGCACTAATTGCGCCCCCCAACCCCATATCGTCCCGACCCAGCCAAAGGACCTCTATCTTCGAAGGATTTAACTTCAACTGGCTCCCACGTAGCCATCCAGCCACAGCTTCCAACCATCTGATCAGTGTGTCTACCACAAGTCAATGACTCATTGACCAGATAGGTGCCCTCTCAATTAGTTTTTCAGCACCTACTGAACACCTTCTTCTTTCAACAAGCCTTTGTATTTTCCCGTGTATAAGACTATATCCCCCCAAAAAAAATTAAGTTTAAAATTGGGGTCGTCTCATACACGGAATGTTGCAATTATTTATTTCTTAATTTTGGGCTCAAAAATAGGGGTTGTCTTATACATAAGGGCGTCTTATACATGGAAAAAGACGGTAGATATCTTTCCCAGTCTGCATTTGTAATGAAATTATTTTTAGACCGTTTTCTCACTTGGGTGTTTGCCACCTTGGGCTCCTTGGGGAGGAAGACTTGGGTATATATTTAATAAGAAAGAAAAGAAAGAAAGAAAGAAAGAAAGAAAGAAAGAAAGAAAGAAAGAAAGAAAGAAAGATGGATGTACCACTTTTCCTGATGAGCCATGCACCCCTCCAAATGCCCTGCACCCCTCATCTTAATTCATCACCTCCTCATGAAGCAGTACATTTGGGAGGGGGCTCAGCTGTGTAAATCAGATGAAGAGCGAGTCTCATCCTTGCCCATGTCTGTGGTGTATCATGGGCCACAAAGCACTGAAACCAAGCGCTGCTTTTGTGTATCCATATTTCGTCTTGACACCATGAGCCAAGTGCAAAAATGTTAAAAACACCCAGGTTATAGCATATCAAAATGTATGCATTTCACACTTTTATTTTTCACCGACCACTGGAATAAAGGCGGGGGGGGGGAGGGAAGGAGGTGGAATCAGATTAACTATTTTAACTCTTGCAACCACAGTGAAAGTTGTGGCAAAGGCATGCAGCAGGGCTTCAAATTATGCAGACTGACCTTTCGGCTGAAAGTCTCATACATACCATTTTCTTCTACTTTGTCTTTGTCAGGTGTGTTATGTTCTGGAGAAAGGTAAGAATTAGAATACTCCACAGCCTGAGAAAGATTTCCCACACAAGAACCCTATGATAAATGGAACATGGCATTATGTTTCTAGTCAGACGGTCCTGGGTGTTATGTTGCACATTTGTGTCTTCCCATAACCTGTCTGTGAGACGTAAGAGAGGGAATAATAATAATGAATGCATTTTCCAGTGCATCTCACCATTTCCCTCAAGCCTCTTGCCAGCACACTCTCTTGACAACATAAATGGTTTTATTACTGAAGAGGAAACACCAATGGATTTATCCTTGAACAACAGGCTACGGATGGAAATGAGAAAGAAGGCCTCCCACAACCAGTTTTTAGCCAAGAGTGCAACTCTGATGCAAATACAAATTTCTCCTCTACACACACACACACACACACACACACACAATTCCACACCTCTACCCAAAGACCCTCTGTGCCACAGACTGGTTGGGCATAGAGGGACAGTGGGAGAAACCAACTGGGGAACCCCCAGTTAGAGCCAGGGGATTGGTGGTCAGAGGGAGAAGAAGTAAAAGACTGGGAGGAGGTGTTGAAAGCTGAAGAGGTAACAGGACTTAGTGAGCGGGGGCAGGGGGAGTCTAGGGAAGAGAGAAATCCAGAATCAGAACTAGAAACTGCATCAGGAGAGTGGGATGTGGGAGGCCAAGAAGCAAAGATGAGTCAGTCTGGTGAAGAGGCACAGGCGTCTCTCCCTCCTGCTGCAACAAGTTGTCCTCCGGCCTGGTCTCTCAAAACCACGAGAGGCATTAAGCGGGAGGAGCAAAGACAGTTATGCAGGTGCAGTCTCAGATTGCTTGGGGGAAACCCTGGAGAGGAGGGCACTGACTTAGGCAGCTGTGAGAAGGCCTTCAGCCTCTGCAACTGCCTCATAGGGGCAAGTCCTAGTGAAGAAGATTTGCTGTGCTCATTAGGCTTGACACTCCTGGGCAATACTGTTTTTTTTTTTCCTAATAAAGAGTTGCTTTATTAGAACTCCACTTTATTAGAACTCCACTTGCTTCATGTGATTTACACAGTGGCTCACTCCTGATACTCTGCAGCCATAAACCCCCAACGAGTCAATGCCTACTCACTGAGTAGGGATGGGTAAATCCAAGCATTTTGGATTTTCTCAGTTTCTCATTTTTCCAACCTGATGCTCAGTTCTCCACATTTCCACATCTTGTTGTTGTTGTTGTTTGTTGTTTAGTTGTTTAGTCGTGTCCAACTCTTCGTGACCCCATGGACCAGAGCACAGCAGGCACTTCTGTCTTCCACTGCCTCCCGCAGTTTGGTCAAACTCATGCTGGTAGCTTCGAGAACACTATCCAACCATCTCGTCCTCTGTCGTCCCCTTCTCCTTGTGCCCCCCATCTTTCTCAACATCAGGGTCTTTTCCAGGGAGTCTTCTCTTCTCATGAGGTGGCCAAAGTACTGGAGCCTCAGCTTCACGATCTGTCCTTCCAGTGAGCACTCAGGGCTGATTTCCTTAAGAATGGATACGTTTGATCTTGTAGTCCATGGGACTCTCAAGAGTCTCCTCCAGCACCATAATTCAAAAGCATCAATTGTTCGGCGATCAGCCTTCTTTATGGTCCAGCTCTCACTTCCATACATCACTACTGGGGAAACCATAGCTTGAACTATACGGACCTTTGTTGGCAAGGTGATATCTCTACTTTTAAAGATGCTGTTTAGGTTTTTCATTGCTTTTCTCCCAAGAAGCAGGCATCTTTTAATTTCGTGACTGCTGTCACCATCTGCAGTGATCATGGAGCCCAAGAAAGTAAAATCTCTCACTGCCTCCATTTCTTCCCCTTCTATTTGCCAGGAGGTGATGGGACCAGTGGCCATGATCTTCATTTTTTGGATGTCGAGCTTCAGACCATATTTTGCGCTCTCCTCTTTCATCCTCAAGAAAAGGTTCTTTAATTCCTCCTCACTTTCTGCCATCAAGGTTGTGTCATCTGCATATCTGAGGTTCTTGATATTTCTTCCGGCAATCTGTTTGCATCAAAAAGGTCTATGTGAAAATTCATCTGAATTTTAGAGCAAATTTCTCCCAATATACCCATTTTTGAATGCAATTTTACCTAACATACCCATTTGTATAAAGCATTTCCCCATAATGTAATGCCTTTTTGTATGTTTCCCCCCAGTAACGTATGCATTGTATGAACAATTTCCCCCAGAATATATTGGAGAACTGCACAACAAAAGTTGGAGAAATGGCAATTTTGCAGGATGGCTGTGTTTCAGATCACATACTGTTTTAGAAAGGGCAAATTAGTTAGGTTTGTATTTAAATGTGAACTGAATAAAATGTCTCTCCCCTGTTTCCACCCTGCCCTTAGCCTTGTTGTGCTTTGCCACAATATAGAAGGAAGCTTCTGGGAGCCTAGGAAGAGATCATCTCAGCTTATACCTTTTAAAATCACTTCCAGTAATTCAACTTTGGTCCAAGTACTGCAGTCAGCTTGTATATGCAAAATCTGATACAATCACAATCCTATCTGGAGTCACCCCATAAAAACAGGGTGATTTTCAGAATAGCTTCTGTCCTTGATGACCCAGGGGAACTCTTTCTGTGCTCTCCCACGATAGAAACCCAGGCCTAGCCTGCAAAGGATGCTCTGCTGCATTAGTCAATGCCCTGCTTTATGATCTCTGTTCAATTATATGTGCTATATTTTGCTTTCAAAAGCACTGTCTCATTTCTTTAGCTCTTCCCTCTTTTAATTAATATACTTTAATTGAAGCTGTTGGAAGTGCTTGGTGTTACTCAGACACTCTCGTCCTCTCTTGCCTAACCACGCATCCATGCTTTAATTCTTGTAAGGGGTGGTTCTGGGGAGATCACAGCTTGATCCCTGGCTGCCTAGAAGGAGGTGAGAGTTTGCCAGGAGTGCTGCCCCCCTCCATCTGGATTTCACAAGCACTCTATGGTTTGGATTCCTTCCTCGTCCACACTTGGGTGGTATCTGCAAGACAGGAAGTGGCGGCTGCTGGGGAGAAAATAACAGGCAGGGTGCCTCCCAGCTGGTTCTTCTGAGAGGAGACAAGTAGGACACCTGCCAGTCAGAAATATGGCAAATGGAAATGGGTTTATTTCTTGCCCACTCAAAACAATGGGGATTGTATCAGAAGTCCAGGTACTGCCTCTCGTTTTAAGGTCTTAAGGTTCTGCTGATTACATACAAAGCCATAACTAACTCTAGACCAGATTTCTTGGGGGGGGGGACCAAATCTTTCTCTTCAGCTACAATCAGCTAATGAAACCCATTTTATTTTGCCATGGCCTGATGATTACCAGCTTGCAGTAACAGGCAGTAGTAACACAGTTGGCTTTTTCACTGCTAACACCAATGTTGTGGGGTACCCTCCCTGCACCTGTATTCTGCCAGCTCCTGAAGCTACCCCTGTTTAGGGAAGCATTCCCCCGAACTGAGCTTGTGATTCTATGTACTTGAGTGTTATGCTTTTTAATGGCTTGCTTTATTGTATATTTTAATTGATTTTATTGTATATTTTAATTTTGATGTTATTATGTATGCTAATTATCAATTGGTTCTATTGTTGCAAACCTCTTGGGAACCGATTTGGTATAGTGTTACCTTGGGTTACAGACGCTTCAGGTTACAGACTCCGCTAACCCGGAAGTAGTACCTTGAGTTAAGAATTTTGCTTCAGGATGAGAACAGAAATCGCACGGCGGCAGCGGGAGGCCCCATTAGCTAAAGTGGTACCTCAGGTTAAGAACAGTTTCAGGTTAAGAACGGACCTCCGGAACGAATTAAGTTCTTAACCCGAGGTGCCACTGTATAATATAAATAAATAAAAAGTTCATGAACAGCCAAGATTTCATTGCCTGATACCCTCCAAGTGTCCCTATTTTCCAGGGACAGCTTCAGAATTACGAAAGCCATCCCGGCTTCTGATCTGATCCCAGAATGTCCCTATTTCTCCTGCCGGTGCTGCCGCTGCTGAGCTCAGAGAGGAGCCACCGCTTATCCCAAGAGGCAGTGGGACCAAGGGAACATCTTTTTGCCTCTCCATGGCTATCGCTCCCGGCCTCCTCCTTTGGGCAACTCATAGTGGCTGCTGGAGAGCAGGTGAGGAGGAGGAGGGGGAGAGGCCCAGCTCTGAGGTGCAGGTAGAAGTGCAGGGCTGCTCTAGGCAGCAAGAAAGGCTGAATGCTGGGGGTGGAGATGCTCTTTCAGAGTGTTTATTCACTGGCCCAATGAGACATGGACCCGCCTGCCTGCCGGCGGATGCTCCAAAAGCACAGTGGTGCTTCCACGGCCCCATGAGTTCACTTTCTGGCGAGCCGCCTTGTCTTTACCAGCTGTACTGTGTGCATTGTTTTTAAAAACACTATAGTAAAGCCCTAGGATTATTGTTGTGAGACCGACGTGTTACTGGGAGTAGGAGATTTCAGCATCAGTTCTATGGCATGCCTGGTCTCTCTTCCCCCACCCCAGCCCATGCATCTAATTCCTGCTATTATTAATGGGCATTATGCATACTGTGCAGCAATGGTTGACTATGCTCCTGGGGTTTGTTGTTATTAAGTTTACCATCAATATTCATGAAGCCAACTATACACACACACACACACACACACACACACACACACACCACACACACACACCCCGTTGTGGCTTCACTGCACAATATGGTGGCATTCTATACACTTGTATAGTTATTTTGGTTTGATACATTATTTCTCCGTAATCTATCAAGTACCCTAAAATTACATAAATGTATTAAATGCAAGATTTCTTTATTTTTTACTCTGGATTCTCCGTGCCAAATAACCAGCACGTGCTTCTTTTTTTTGTTTGCATGTTTGTTTGTTTGTTTTATTTCTTAGAAATATTTTAAAAACACATACGTAAATCAGATTAAAATTGTCGGTTTTTACTGAAATTTATCTGAAATAGTCCATTGCCATATTTTATTCCGATCCATGCGCCGGTGCAATTTGAGAAGAGTGACACAAAAGGGTGATTTCTCTCCCCCCCCCAACTGCTGTTGCTATAAAAGTATGTTATCTTTTATATGTATCAGAGCATTACTTATTATCAGCTTCACACGCAGCACTTTGTCTTTGATTTACGCAAACAACTGTGAATGTTTTATATATTTGTGAGGAAGTGAATGATATTAGACTATCAATCCATGGGGACTGCAAATCGGGGATGGGGCGGGCGGGGGGGGGGAGGAGGCTATTACATTTCAAAAGCTGTTAAATCAGTTGTGCCCCCTGGCTGATTTTGTCAGTTATATTTGCTGTTGGTAAAACCGATGATGCCTGGAATACTGGAGCAGTCCTGGGAGTGTTGCAGAGTAAATAGCACCAGAGTTGTAAACTGCACCATGCATACCACACTCCCTGCGTAAACCTGGCTTATATACTACTTCTGATTAAAGCCCGTCGCCTGCTTGTTTCCTCTCTCTCTCTCTCTCTCACTCTCTCTCTCTCTCTTTTAAGGCAGAAATTAGGCCCACGCCTTCTGTCACTGCCTCTAGCTTCGGCCCCCACAGCAGTCTGCCAACAGGGCACTGTTCTGCCAGTTGTAAATTTTAATTGGCCATCTGGGGAAAGCACAAACCACTGACTAGAGATTAATCAGTAAATTAACCCAGGCATAATACACATTTCCCAGTGGACCCTCGGCAGCTCCAGGCTGGGGAGGAGCAGCTTGGGAGTTTAGAGAACTTGTGTAGGGATGCTGTTATTGCTTAGCACTCTGCAGCTGAACATCTTCTTGGTGTCCTGAAATTCCCTTCAGCGTGACCTTCAGCGTGCCCCTGATTTGTATGGCAGTTGCAAAGAGGTTCCTTTGTAAGTGCTAAACACAGATGGCACAGGTAGCGCAGTTGCAGGGGGAAAGTGTTGATGAATCGACGGATGTGACAACTTTCCTCCAGCGAGCTATTCGTCGGGTTTGCTGAAGTGCCTGCAGGAGGAAACAATAGCGGAACCCGGGGTTTTACCAGGCCAGTAAATCACACAAGAAGAGAGAATCAAACCTGTTTAAGTGGGACAGAGAGTATCCTGTCCTTTAAAAAAATAAATAATTCTTTGCTGCATAAATGGACACCATAAATAATACCGCTATGATAGCAACAGGGAACTTGGGTTAATTTTGATAATCATTTTGCCTTCCCTTCAAAAGCGAGATGATGATGATTAAACTTTGTATAACACCCTATACGTGCAAGTCTCAGGGTGGTTCACAAGATTAAAAACACAAAATAAAAACACAAAATACGTAACGGACATAAAAAGAAGAAGAACGCAATAATCCCCCCACCCTCTCCTAAAACATTTTAAAGGGCATTGGATGTCAGTCAGCCTGGTTAAAGAGCAAAGTTATTGCCTGGCTCCTAAAGGTGTGTAATGAAGGCGCCAGCCGAACCTCCCTGGGGAGAGCATTCCGCAGACGGGGAGCCACTGCAGAAAAGGCCTGTTCTCGTGTTGCCACCCTCTGGACCTCTTGAGCAGGAGGCACACGAAGAAGGGCCTCAGAAGATGATCTCAGGGTCCAGGCAGGCTCATATGAAGAGAGGCAGTCCTTGAGATGTTGCAGTCCTGAGCTGTTTAAGCATATGGGAGCGAGCACAGGCAGGAGCGGGACTGAAAAGCTGGGAAAGAACTGTACAGCAGCCCCGCCAACTGGATAACCTGCAAATGTTTTGGACTCCACTTCCCATCAGCCCCAGCTGTCACGCTGCTTGGGCGGATGGGAGTGGTAGTCCAAAACGTACACGGGGTACGGAGCTGATATAGCGTATTGTTTTATACCTAAACTTCAGCCCACAGAGGGATGATGCCGTCTTTCACAAATATTTTTTGCACTCAGTGGCCTGCAGAAATGCCTCAATGTTCTACTTTTAGCAGTTTAATTTAAAGAAAAAATATATGTTTGGAGATAATAACCTCAGAAATTTCTGGTTTCACTGCTTAACTTGGCAGTCCTCCTGGGTCCGCTCCTTGTCATAGCTGTCAAGCGTCCCTTATTTGGCGGGACAGTCCCTTATCCCAGCGCCATGTCCCGCTGCTGTCCCTTATTGATGATGTCCCTTAAATAAGCTACTGAAGGTAATGGGGCCCTTTCTATGTCCAGCTGTCCTTTGTCAATAACAAATTGTTACTTTTTTGTGTTGAATATGTGCTATATGGTAATTTATGGACCTAATAGGTATCTAAAGCCATTTGCACGCAACAAAATATGGATTTTATCAAAGTAATTGTTGATCCCTTATTTTGGCTGCTGATCCCTTATTTTCGAGGCTGCTGGTCCTTTATTTTCAAATCTGTAAGTTGACAGCTATGCTCCTTGTTGACACACTAACATTTGACATTAGAGTTGCCTGGTGCAACACAGAGCCTGTGTGGGGTATGCAGTGGATAGAACATGCAGTTTGAACCAGAAGGAGCCGGGTCCCCAATTCACTATGCTGCTTAATAGATGGGCATAGAAAAGCTGGTGACCTATCAGAAATGTAGCCCTGTGTGGTCATGTTAACAGTACTGGCACCAAATTTGATTTAAAAACCAAACAGAATGGTGTTTAGTTTCGCCAGCGAATAGTTTTCAGCTGACACAGGTGGCGCTGTGTGGTCTAAACCACACAGCCTAGGACTTGCTGATCAGAAGGTCGGCGGTTCGAATCCCCGCGATGGAGTGAGCTCCCGTTGCTCGGTCCCTGCTCCTGTCAACCTAGCAGTTCAGAAGCACGTCAAAGTGCAAGTAGATAAATAGGTACCGCTCTGGCACGAAGGTAAACGGCGTTTCCGTGCGCTGCTCTGGTTCGCCACAAGCTGCTTAGTCATGCTGGCCACATGACCCGGAAGCTGTACGCTGGCTCCCTCGACCAGTAAAGCAAGATGAGCACCGCAACCCCAGAGTCGGCCACGACTGGACCTAATGGTCAGGGGTCCCTTTACCTTTTAGTTTTCAGTTTCCAACATGTCAAGGGACTGTGCCAATGAAGCAAATGAAGTGGGAAGTAGACTAAGTTGCCATAAGAGCCTGGTGTGAAAACCTATTTCAGAGACCCTTGTGTCTCCTCTGGGCAAAGTGAGGAAGATGGTGACATCAGGATGGGCCTTTTTGGTGGTGGCTCCCCATTTATTGTCTGCTTTTAGGCACCAGGGTTCTATTCACCCAGGGTTTTTGACTGTTAATTTGGAGGGCAGTGAATTATGCGTTTGGTGGGAGGACTTCTATTTCAGTGCTCATCTTCTAATGAGGTGAGCGGGATTTGCCTTCTAACAAATATCCTTGGGTGAGCATGTTGAGGAATATTGTGTTTTATTATTGTTTTATATGTGGCTTTAATGTCTTTTACACTGTCAATTGCTTTGCCAGACGCTTTTGTGTGTGGAAAAGCGATTAACAGTTCTAATACTTAAATACCTATTTCAACCTAACTCAAAGCCAGAGACTATATTAACTGTGAAGGAAGCATATTAACCCTTCACAGTTTGCAAAGGGGAAGGCTCGGCATGGGGGTTGGGGATAGTTTGATGCTTTGCCTTTGGCTGAAAGAGCCAGTATCACACCTCAGGGATTTCAGTTTTCCCTGCCTCATTTTTATACTTTAGAACTCTCTCTGAAACATATGAAGTGCTTTAGACTGGAACTACTGTTGTTTGTTCAGGCTATTCAGGAAATAATTCTTAATCCTGTGAAATAGCTTTCATGATGCCTGAGCACTTTACGGCCTGCCAGATACAAAATTTATTTTATTGGAGAGCTGCATGGCATATCCATTCTTTCTCTGAAAGGAACTCTGCCTTGCCTGTGGGCTGCAAACTTACAAACGGAATCCTTTACAGCGCTGAGTACCTTTCCCCAAGTACTTAATCAATTCATAACATCAAGAGGGAGGGAGAGCTTGCAGGCAATACATGGCAATACAATCCCGGCTGGAAGAATTATAACAAATAAGGATTTCTGAGCACCTTTCAAGTTAAAAACGCATACACAAAAAAAGCAAAACAAAACCATTGCAAAGCAAAAGCATAAAGCTGAGAAGAGGTAGTCAGGCCCACAAATGCATTCATCCCCCTGCACTGCCTCACATATATGCAATTTCTCTTGGGAGAGCCATGGTAGAAATTCATTAGTAGTAGGAAGCTACTAATCCGACTCTAGTCATGTGCAACTAGCTGTGCATAACAATTAGAGGCCCCAAATGTAGCTCTTCATCTGGATTTGGTGTGGAGGTGCCTGCAACTCCACCAAATCCATAGGAAGAGAGGCATGCCACCAATTCAGCTGGACCTCTGTGTGCAATACATTTTGAATTCAGGTGTTTCCATATGGTGATCTCCATCGCTGAATTGGGGACCGTTATATTATTATTATTATTATTATTATTATTATTATTATTATTATTATTATTATTATTATTTATACCCCGCCCATCTGGCTGGGTTTCCCCCACCACTCTGGGCGGCTTCCAACAGAATATTAAAATACAATAGTCTTCCAAAAGTCTGGTAGTTTTTCTCTTTGACATCTGGTGGGAGGGCGCCTCTACCAAGAAGGCCCTCTGCCTGGTTCCCTGTACCTTGACTTCTTGCAGCGATGTAACTGCCAGAAGGCCCTCGGCACTGGACCTCAGTGTTGTTGTTCCTCCAGATGCCACAGAACTCTTATCCATAATTTCAGTGCTTTTTTTCTGGGGGTGAAGTAGTCAATTAAACAGCATTTATTTTAATCACTAATTTAAAGAGGAAGTAATCAAGTATTTGCCCAAATGCACAAAAATGCAAAACAAAGGAAAACTGCTCTCTCTGTCCCTGCAAGCTGAGTTCACTCATAGGTAAAAGGTTCACACTGACCCAGGTTAGAAACTTGTAAGGGATGAACAGTGAGTGATTGAATCCATGCGAACTAGCTCAGAGTTAGGTAAGCATAACTCAGGAGATTTGCATGCTAAGCGTAGCTAGAGATCCTTGCATGCTAAGCATAACCCAGAGGTTACCAGGAAGCTGACCAACTGAGGCTTCTCACATCATATACGGCTTGTCTTTTGACCACCTCTTCTCTGTGAGGGAGGGGGAAGAATGACTACATGTTATAAAGGGACTTGACTGGAAGGAGTTCATTGGGACTGGCTGTACAGTCATACCTCAGGTTACAGACGCTTCGGGTTGTGCGATTTCGGCACTGAACCTGGAAGTACCAGAACGGGTTACTTCCGGGTTTTGGCGCTTGCTAAATTGCGCTCTGCGCATGCGCAGAAGCGCTGAATCGCAACCTGTGGGTTGCGGATGCTGCGGGTTGCAAACGTGCTTCCCACACGGATCACGTTCGCAATCTGAGTGTCCACTGTACAGCTATGAAAAATAAAGGGGATTTTTCCTCAAATCCTTGATCATTTTTTTGGCTAAGGGACTCTTGCTGCAGGGGGATGCATACCCCTAAACATTTTGTGAATCATTTTGTCCTCACTGAGGGGCAATATTTCAATATGAGTAGGAAAATAAAAGTACCCCTAAACATTTTTTTAAGAAAAAAAGAGCACTGCATAAATTACAAGCGCCAGATTTGACATGGGGCTACCTGTCAATAACTTGATTTTTCTAGCAAGTTTAAATTTTACTTACTTATCCTTAGGATGGGGTAAAAAAGTTAGCTGTTTTCAAATGCATATGTTCCAAACGTTTGATGTGCAATGATAAATCCAACTGACAATTCATGTCTGATCTCCATTAGTACACGAACATCTAAGAAGAGCCCTGTTGGATCAAACAAAAGATTTTTATCTAATCCAGGATCCTGCTTGCCATAGTGGCCAAACAGATGTCTCCAGGATGCCCTCCAAAGGAGGGCTCAAAAGAAATATACTCTTTCTTCTCCCTTGCTCTACAGCAACTGATCTATGATATACTTCAACTAGACTTGGAGGTTCCATCCTAGGGATGGACAGATCACTCTATTTCCAGTATGTAGCACTTTCACAATGTGCCCATTCTTAATTCTGTTTTGCTCCATTTCTGCATTAACTGGTTTTAAAAGGGAAAAACCCCCACAAAAATCATATTTAAGTTTGTATTCCAATGTATTTTCTAAAAAATGTACATGTCTAAGCATATTTTCTCTCACAATACACATTTTCTGACTGCACTTTATTTTAAAAACATATTCTTAGCAGATTTGGGGAGAGGAGGCAATTCAGATCGAGACTGAGAGTTTGGGGGATGGAGTTTAACCCTCTTCCTGTGCTATTTTCCCAATTATAATCCAGTCCCTGAGCTGCTATTTGTCATGCAGGGCAAGATACGCAGGTATCATGTAATATGCATTTCATACAACCGGGCAGCAAAGCAATTGTCTCTGCATCATACAGCCAGATAAGTGTTTAACTCAACATTCTATTTCGGTAATGAGGGCTGTGTGTGTGTAAGAATCATAATCCTTATCACCTCTGAAAATTGATCTCCTCATAAGGCAGAGAAATCTAATGATCACTTTGGCACAAAGTTTCTAAAGCCATTGTGTGTTTGGAGGGGCCATGCTTTTGGGCTGAGGGGCCCATCCGTTTTCTTTCACCTTTGGGGAAATGGATAAAAAATGGGCAAAGTATAGCATAACAAACTACCTTGTTTAGACCTTTAGTTTTCAGGAATCAGCCACTGATGCTGCGATTCTAGACACCCAACACAGCAGCTTAGTAAGGATTTGCACATAAATCACCTCTGCCAAAAACTAACACAATCCCTTCTATACTTAAAGGCAAATTAAGTTGTATGTGCAACAATGCCATTTCAGGTGGGAAGTCTAAGGGGGAGGAGAATATATCATCAGGGAGAAAATTGCTTTTATTCTAGCTTAACACATAGACTTATTATCACATCAAGAAGATGAGTTGGTGGATAAAATAGAAAACTGCAGACATAATCCACCACCCAAATATTCACAGCCAGAATTGGCATTGAAAGCCAGAAGAAGCAAAATGTGTGCCTTCAGGTGCAGAACCAAGAAATTAGCCAAAAGATATTTCAGCCATCTAAGCAGATAAAACAGACAAAAAAGAGATACTGAACTATGCTCTCCCAGAACTAGTCTCTGTTATTCATCTCCAGGACAGGGCTTTGTGACTCCTGAGATCATACCTGAAAATTGTACGCATTTTCTACTCCTGACTTAGGTTTTGCTTCTCCTTCCACTAGAACTTGTTGTTGTTGTTGGCGTCCTTCTGTCTCAAGAGATAAGAGAGTGTGCCTCAGGGGACAAAATCAAACGGCTGTATTGGCAACACTGAAGTGACCTCCCTGGGGTGCAAGCCTGGGCAGCGTGTATGGAGGTCCTGGGCTGCCCAGGACAAGACCTCTTCTCACAGCCTCACTGATGTGGTCCAAAGGAAAGCAGGGCAATAGGTTTGGCACCAGCTTGGCTGCAGGAGTTGCCAGAAGCAGGCATACAAGGCAACGTCCAGCCATCCACTAGAACACACAATCATTAAATAAATAATGCCTAATGGAATAGCATTTTCTTACTAGTCTTCTTTAGTTTTAGTTTTAGCATCAGGAAGCTAAAAGCATGTAGGATGTTATTTTTTCTGTATTCCGATAAACTGGCATTTCAACTTTTCCCAGTTCTGATTCTCATTGAACATATTGGGTCAGAACCCCACAAACATCACTTGTTTCCTTGCGAGAACCTGTTCTTACAGCACCAGAGAAGGCATGTTACTACAGCAGAAATTCAACTGAAGAAGATGAAAGAGCCTGTGTGAGAGACAGTATTCATTTGAGAAGGGACCGTGAGCAACATGTGGATTATTTTAATGCAAGTGATTTTGCAGATTATAACTGAGTAGCTAATTGGGAAAGGATGATAATTGTTTATGAGAAGGGCGGATTAAGTAATTACACCAAGCTGTTTAAGATCTGTTTAAAAAACTCTCATATATATATATATATATATATATATATATATATATATGCATGCGGAGCCAGACCATTGACTTGCTTCTCATTACATTTTTGAGAACTGATTTCTAAAAATAGAAATAAATAGAATAAAAATTGGAAAAAATGTGCTAAAAATATGTAGCTCCTGCATCGCTGCTATTAGAATTTCTTCCACATTTAATGATGGACAACTTAGATTTACAGTATTCTCTGAAATAATTTTTTTTTTAAAAAAAATTTATACTTTTCAGATACATTTCACTTATTTTACAATCATTTTGACATTTTAAAACTTGACTTTCTTCCCCCTCTTTCTGCGGTTCCTTAAATTTGTTTTCAGTATCTTCTGCATATCCAAATTAACTTAACTTACTCATTTATTTATTTCCAAACTAGAGCTCTCCTAAAGAACTTCTTCCAGGGTGTCCACCCACCCACAGAGGCTTTCCTAGGCTGTGAGTTTAATTGCAGTTTCCCCTTGCTTGCTTGCTTCTGTTTGTAACATGGCGTGTCTGGTCAGTCAACCTCTTTAAACCTGATAGCTGTGTCTGCCTGCCTTGGAATAAGAAAAAGAACCTATTCTGCCTCCCTCTCCAGCATGGTGCAGCTTGGAAAGAAGGTGTGGCACTTCCAGAAAATATTCACTTAACACGTACTTCATTAAAAGCCACTTCACAACCCTGAGATGACTTCATGGCATGGGTGGAGCCGGAGGAGCAAAGCAACAACAGCAACAACAAGGAGCTCACTCCCCACCCGCATCTTGCCCCCTCATTGCTGGACTCCTGTCATTAACATACAGTGGTACCTCGGGTTACATACACTTCAGGTTACATACATTTCAGGTTACATACGCTTCAGGTTACAGACTCCGCTAACCCAGTGACAGCGGGAGGCCCCATTAGCTAAAGTGGTGCTTCAGGTTAAGAACAGTTTCAGGTTAAGAAAGGACCTCCAGAACAAATTAAGTACTTAACCTGTGGTACCACTGTATACTGTTCAGAGATCTTTCAGAGATCTTAATATATGGGGGAAACCTCAACTGCCAAGAAATATACTTTGCCCCAGGGCTTTTTTTAGCTGGAACTCGTCAGAACACAATTCCGGCACCTCTCAGGTAGGCGCCATTGCCATTAAAAGAGAGCAAGAGAGGCATTCATGGTGAGTTGCCGGCACCTCTTTTTCTAGGAAAATAGCACTGTTTGGCCCCTTTTATGCCCTGCCCTGAATTTCCCCCCTAGTGCAGCCACTTCTTCACTGAGAGCAAATGAAGCCAGTTTGGAGTCAAGGCAACGGCTGTCAAAAAGTGCTCTCATCAACCTAAGCTGACTTGGTATGCTCACAGTTACATAATCAGATTTGACTGGTCGCACTGTTGCTACCAAAAAAATCTAAACATTTTTCTTTTCAAATGGCTATTTTTCAAACAAACAGAAAGTGGCACCAAAGCTGCAACCAAGTCAGGATTGTAAAGGTCAAGGGACCCCTGACCATTAGGTCCAGTCGCGGACGACTCTGGAGTTGCGGCGCTCATCTCCCTTTACTGGCCGAGGGAGCTGGCATTTGTCCACAGACAGCTTCCAGGTCATGTGGCCAGCATGACTAAGCCGCTTCTTGTGAACCAGAGCAACACACAGAAATGCCGTCTAGCTTCCCGCCAGAGCGGTACCTATTTATCTACTTGCACTTTGAGGTGCTTTCAAACTGCTAGGTTGGCAGGAGCAGGGACCGGGCAACAGGAGCTCACCCCATCACGGAGATTTGAACCGCCAACCTTCTGATCGGCAATTCCTAGGCTCTGTGGTTTAACCCACAGCGCCACCCACGTCCCAGTCAGGATTGTAGGCAGCAACAAACCAATCTGGAAAAGGTACACTTTGAGGGATGTTTGGAGAGAGCGTCTCCACTCGGTGAGAACACCCTTTTCACATTGAAAATCTTCACTGGGTAGCATTTGGCTCAGCCCTCATAACAATTATGCATAAGTCTTTATCTAATATTTTGGCCTGTCAAAATATATGTGAATAAACCGCTCAAATGCGGGCAAACAAAAATCAAGTATACCAAATACTTCACCCGTACAGTATGCCCCTCCAGAAACCTCAAGACGTGTATCTTAAATAATTACTTTTTGTTCCATAATCAAATGCAATCAAATGGATTCTCAGCAAACTACTTTTATTTCCACGATGAGAAATGTGTGTCATATTTCTCTGCACATTTGCATATTTTTCCATAAACCTAAAACCAATCAATTTTGAAGAGTTATGATAATATAAAGAATCTGAAGCAATTACATGTCTTTTAAACGGGAATTCCAAATGCATCTCACTGACAGGATTCATGTAGTAAAATTGTCGGGATTTCTTTAACCCTTTTAGTGATGTCTCAATTAAGCTCTCGAGGTTTAAGAAATTTCGTTGGGCTGGGAAAGCTGATAGCCCTTGGCTTCTCTTTAGGCCAATAGTTCTCTTTCATTATTAATTCCCTAGCAATCACCCCAGGCTAATGTTGCTTTTAAAAACAACACATTTATTAGGAAATGTGCAGCTTAATAAAGGTGCTGTTCTAATTTTGCTTTCCGTAATCTGTGTTACAGAAGGGTATTCCAGGTATTGAGTGAAGCAGAAAGAACAGAGCAGAATTAAGAGGGTGTTGAGATAAGATGTAACTTTTTTTAGAGCAATGGGGCCGTTTGAAAATCCCCTCACTGTGGAAATGAGTTCTGTGAGTTTTCAGCAAATTCAGTGTGCACTGAGGTGCTATTGTTGGGAGGTGAGAGAGAGCATCTATTGAGTCAACAGCATTGACTAGTACCTACAATGTCACCAACATATTTTCCTAAAACCAGGAGCAGTTTTGCAATGCTATGTACAGGCGCGCTCACACACACACACAAGTGAAAGCTGAATTCACAAATAGATAAACATAGTGTTGCTTTTTTGTGTTTTAAAAGTAGACAACCCAGCTGAAACATTGGCAGTTCAAGAGGGATGGCAAGGCTCCAGCTAGCTGGTGTATGTATGTAATGCAAGCTATGAAGCCAGGATTACACCGCAAGGGAAAGACCCACAGCACCCAAAATTCAAAGGTTATGGCAGTTATCAATCACAGCTTAGTACGAACCAAACAGAAGCTGAGAGGGTGGTTCACATGGCCTCCTGTCCATGTGTTGCAAGAAAAGGAAAAAAAAGGTAAGTGTGGAGGGGACTGTGAGGCCACATGGGCAAGGACTGCCCCTGACATCCATGAGTTCAGAGCATGTGGGAAAGAGCTGCATGCACAAACCAATGCATATGATTGGATCAGGATTTCTGCTTGTGTGGGGGAACTATATGCACAAACAGTGCCACATGCGCAAATTCCTTCCCATGCTCATGGACGTAAGAGGCTGCTGGCAAACCAGGAACTAGAATGGACCATGTCCTCTTCGTGATTTCTTTCAACACAAGTTGTGTCACAACTCAATGGTTAGTCTCATGTACCCTTGGCTATGCATGGCAATGTGGGGTTGGGTTTCAGCTAGGTTTTACTCAGAGTACACCCATTGAAATTAATGAACATGACTAAGTTCAGTCCATTAATTTCAATAGCTCCAAGTAAAACTTAGTTGGATATCACCCTCCCTGCCTTTTCCTCACCTACAAAAAAACGATAACCATCCATGTGCTAAACCCTGAAAGAACAGTTTGGAAGCACAGATAGGCATTTTATATTCAAATTTACACTTGCATGTAGATACTCTATTTCTCTGGGATGGGAAATCGATCACAAATTACTCCAGATTCCATTTAAATCTCAAATGTGCAGAGGCCGCTGAACTGAGCTCAAGAGACAAAGGTGCAGTTGTGAAACAGCACCGAGCTAAATGTGCCTTTGTAATCCCAACCTAACATCCACGTTAGCCCCTATATTAAAGTACCTTAAAATGTGACCCAGTTTCGTCATCTGAGACGCTCAAGGGTTTTGCCACTCACCGGTGAAAATCAGGATTGTATCCTTCCAGTGGAGCCTGGTCTCTGCAGCACAAAATACAAACAACGTATAATAATTCCAGGCATGTTGAGCATATTAGGCATGCAGCTTTAAATTACCTCCATGCTAACACTGCACTCCTTCTACACTGCAATTTGTAAAGAAAATGCACCTGTCTCACCCGCAATGATTAACAAATGGTTTATCGTTTCTTTAACAGAATTGTGTGTGCATAACGCATCACATTTGAAAGGCCTAAAATACACAAGAAATGTGCTCATTCAAGAAAAAACAGGTGGAGAAAGAAGATAGCTACTGTATGCCTGTTGGTGAGGAAAGCTTGTTTGTTCAGAATATATTGGAGACTCAGTTCAGGAAGAAGTCATCCCTGGGAAAATATTACGCCTGTAATATTGCCAAGGTCAGTGTCTAAAGGCGTTTGGGACTGTGTAAGAGCTGCTATGTTAAATATGTGCAGGAAATATGTACCTTGGATAACCAAACACTATCCCTAATTTTTCATTGATTAATAAATCTTACTGCTTATTTTTGGTGTGTACATCCGTTTCCTCAAGCTCTGATCTTTGCTTTCTTATGATAATCTCAAGCCCTCTGTTCGCTCTCTCTAGTCGATGAACTGTGGGATTGTCAGAATTTAATAGAACATTTTCAAACAATTTAATCCAGAATAGTGCCAATGGTGGGAGCGCTCCGGATGTAAGCGGCAACGGGACATTAAGGATGAATGCTCAGATCCTGCTTTCAGATACAGAGCCAGACCCCAAATTTTGATGCCTACGAAAGAAAATCTGAATGGCACAAATATTAAAACTAAACTAACCAAAGCCTGGCAACCTGCTGTCCTAGAATTATGCCCTGATATCTCATGCCTGTTAGATCGCGGTGGTTAGAACCAGGAGCATTCACTTCCATAAGCCACCGCTCTGTATGGTGAGTGATCAGAACTGCAGCTTTGCGGCTCTTCTTGGTAGTGAAGTCCTCTCAAGTTCTGGACTGGCCCTACCCAGCAAGACTAGCTTTTGAGCCTCCTGGACTGGAAGGGCTAGAAAGACTTCCTGTTTTGGATGGAGCTTTGTCCAAACAACAAGATCTTCCTGACTCAAGTCTTTGGCTCATATATTTCTCCCAGCAGCCTATGGCTCAGTGCTGACTGCCAGGGCCAGGCTACCCATGAGGCAACATGAGGCGACTGCCTTGGGCAGTCCTGAGGTAGATCTTTATTCCCCCTTGTTCCTGAGGTAGATCTTCACCTCACACTGCCTGGCAGGTGAGCTGGCCCTGTTTAGATAGTACTCTTTCCGTGTACCACAGGTGATGTTAAATCTTCTCAGCAATATTCATCACCAAGCATCAAAGCACTTAATAGCACCTCTGGCTAGAATACAGGACCAGTACAAATACTTTTTTCAAAAATATAGCCTCAAAAAGGGGTTCAATTGTATGTGGGTTCACCCAACAGCAATCCTGTATTGTTTTGAGGCAACCACATCTACAGGGCCCGTTGCGTGGTTCTTTAACACGTAAATATTGTTTGGCTGAGATTTTGTGTGTGTGTGATGCTTTTATTGTTAGGGCACAAGTAATTGTCTCCACTGATGTTACTGAAGGACTTTACTAGTTCTATTGGACGCACCCTCAGAAAAGTGGCCCCTATGGTACTACTATAACCTTCTAAATATGGTTCATATGTCTTGTTTAATGTGGTGAAATGCAGACTTCCATGCATATGGTGACCATTGAATTTGAGTCAAAGGGGGTGTATCTGATTGTTTCTTCCACACATCCATTTAATAGTACCTCATCCCACTTTTGGGATTCGTCGTCAACTGTAGTCGTCATTCCTGGTGAACCAAGCAGATGGTCACTTTGCCATACATTCAAAAACACACAACTCACCACAGTAACACCTATGATCAATCTGTGAATGCATGTGACTGCTGGCCAGGACTGTGAAATCACTGTGTGCAGGTAAAGACTGTGAAAGTGCAGAACAAGAAGAGCCACTTTTAAAAATAAATTATTTTGACCATTGATGGGAGGGTGAATACATAATATATCTATATTTTCCCATGACAGTTCAGAATGAAACAGAAGCCAGCTGCAGTTGGTTTCCTTTCTGAAACACGCTTTACCAACATTCATAGTGTTCTCTCCCTTTTGCAAATGACTAATAGGAGGAGGTAACTTTGGAAATGACATTGCAATGTAATCATCCATAGTGTATTGTGGTTAAAATTGATTAAAATAATATTGACATTCCCCCAAGGGATTATGCAATTATAAGTCAAGTCCCAAATGGAAAAGGGGTTTTGAGAACTTGGCAGATGTCTTAATGAAAATGAAGCATTATAGTAATATATTAGTGCTATTTGTATCCTATTGACAGCCAAATTACTAAACTATATAAATTACTGTCCAGAAGTATTGTTGACTTTTTGTTGGCTATTTCTATGTCTTTTTTTAATTTATTTGGGAAATGTGTAATCAAGTGTTACTTTTTTAAAAAAACAACAACACAAAAAACCCCAGTTCCAGTTGTTTAATTTTGCTTTTTTTTGCTTTTGGGTGGGTGGGTAGGCATATTGATGAATTATTTCCCCCCTGTGTTTTCCACACCCCTCCTATTCATTTGCCTTTACCCTTGACAGCTGAAATATTTGATTCTGCATCAATTTAGTTTGATTACAGAATATGTTCAGGATAATGCCATACACTATTAGTTGCAAACTTGTAATAAAAATAATAATAAAATTGTGGAGCAACCCTCACGGCTTTGTGTTCTTTTCTTATAAAAGGGGTTTGTGTGACATTTCCTTAAGAGCTCTGCACGGAGGAATCTAATTGTGCTAAGAGGTGTAACAGATATATAGCCCTTTAACAAGGGTACTAATCATATTAAACTATTTTCGCACAGAGATTCTAACGTGATCTGGAAGTTTTTGCTGCAATAGGCCTGTCTTTAAAAGAGCATGGGTTTCTCTTTCTGTATCTCTTTCCACAACTGAAGTATATATCCTGTAGCAGTTGAAGTCTTACATTAGGGAATTTCTGTTTCACTGAAGAAGGAATAAAACTACCTGCTGGCAACCCTGCAATATTTTAGCCTTTAATTTTAAAAGTACACTGTATTTTAATACCTTTATAAAAAAACACAAGATATCAATTTTTATGGAGCAGTACATGAGTTGCTGATGGATAAATCACCCAAGCATGGTTAAAGAGACCCTAATATCCAGATGGTACCAAATCCATTTAATTGTATCCTCTGACCTCATCTCACCTAAGCCTGCATTAAAGTCATAATACAGTTCAAGTGTAAAAATGATATAGTGTTTATTCGTCCTGTTTATAGAGGGGCAAACACACAGTTAAATTCATATGTCGAAAATTAGTGTAGTAATTTGAAAAGGTTGAGTTAGATCAAACCTAATCTCGGCATTCCATTTGGCCGGGGTTTTCTTTTATTATTATTTATTTTTTCAAAAACGGCTTGACTTGCTCTGCATGGGCATTTTGAAATGACAAAAGGATGCCTAGGAAAGAGGGTGAAACAGTTGACTGGACAGGCAGGAGATTGGCTTGCGCATTCGCCACCAGAAGCCATCAAACATTTTGTTTGGTAATGGATGGAAACCATTCATTCCACTTTTAATTTGTGCAATGTGCAATAAGGGAGAGAGCAAACTTTTCCGCAGAGCAAATCTATTCCAAATGTTTTAATATCTCAGAGTACCCAAACTGACTATGCTCCCTACTGGTTCCATTTTCATTAGCGTAAAATATGGGTATGAGATCCACCATGGTCTTTACATTCCTTGGCAGTTTGCTGTTCGTAAATCACAGAACAAACCCTTTCATATAATAACCGATTTCGTTTTGCATTGTTTCCCCATTAATTTTGGAAGGGTCAAGGTAACCCGGCCTTTGCACTTCCCACTAAAAGATACGTTCAGCGGACAATATTATTGCATGCACAAAATGTCAGTCAACCCCTGCTTATAGTCACATTGCCTGCTTCTGAATGTTGATGGGCTACTGAAGTAAATTAGACTACTTATGGCAGGGGTAGGCAACCTAAGGCCCGGGGCCCAGATGCAGCCCATTCCCCTTCTCAATCCAATCCATGGACAGTCTGGGAATCAGCGTGTTTTTACATGAGTAGAATGTGTGCTTTTATTTCAAATGTATCTCTGGGTTATTTGTGGGGCATAGGAATTGGTTCATATTTTTTTCCAAAATATAGTCCGGCCCACCACATGGTCTGAGGGATGGTGGACCGGCCCATGGCTTAAAAAGGTTGCTGACCCCTGACTTATAGCAAGGGCGGAATTTGGCCTTTAAATTTCAGTGGCGCCCTGTGTGAGGCCAAAATTTGGCATCCTGCAACCACTCGCCATCCTTTCTATGCGTGCGTAACATCATAGTTGTAGCCCTGTGGCGGCCACTGCAGGAGAACTGGTCACACTGCCCTAAATCCACCTCTTCTTATGGTTAATTCCTACATTATCTGAGCAACATGGAAGCTGCCTCCACCTGCTCCTTATATGTGTAAATGCCAAGGATTCATCCCGGAACATTTGGCTCTCACAGAGTGTAGTCTACCATTCAGCTATGGTCCCTCCCCTACAAGCTCTCTCTAGTTCAGGGATAAGGAACCTCAGGTCTGGGGAGCAAATGCAGCCCCTCCCCCTTCTGTATCTGGCCCTTGAGATTCTCCTCAGGTTACCCACCCAAGCTACACCCATCACAAAGCCTGCTTTGAAACCCTCACTTTTGCCAGGCTGGAATGTCTCCTTGAATTCAGTTAATGTTTCTAGCTTATATGAATGGAGGACAGAGAGGTGTGTTTGTGTGTTATTGTTACTGTTTATTAAATTTGTATACGCCCTTCATCCAAAGATCACAGAGTGGTTTACAGTGTAAAAACAGAAAATACACAACATAATACAGTGGAACCTCGGTTGTCGAACGCTTTGGAAGTTGGACGCTTTGGCTTTCGAATGCCGACAACCTGGAAGTGAACACTTCCATTTTCAAACACACCTCAGAAGTCAAACAACTTCTGAGGCGCGTTTCTCCATTTTTTCAATGGATTTTGCTGATCGGCAATTGCGCCTCAGTTGTCGAATGTTTCAGAAGTCGAATGGTCTTCCGGAACGGCTTATGTTCGACAACCGAGGTTCCACTGTAACAACAACACCCACACCCCCAGACCCATTTAAAAGACAACAGGTTGCTGAGCTATTGCATAGAAAATGGACTACTGTATAAAGGTGACATCTACATTGGTTCCTCTGTTCCACTTTTGCTTCTGGCCCAGCCCCTCACAGCATGTGGCCCCTGGAAGGTTGGCCAGGAAGGGGCTCCCTTCCGACTGAAAAGGTTCCCCTGCCCTAGGCATCTCCCTGATTTCAGAAATGACACCCTGAGGCTTTAACCTATGTGCCAAACAAAACAATAAATAAAGGTTTGTGGAACAATTGCCTTATAGTAAATGCCTTATGGCCTTTGTTTGCACCAAAGCACCTCATGATTATTTTTGTACTATGCTTTGAGTTTTGGAAACCACTAGGGCTGGGTGATATCACAGTGTCTGAAATCAGGATGGAGGTATGTAGAGGCATTGATTGGTTTCACAGTTTTCCCGTATTGTGAGCTTCGCATAGCACACAAACATGATTCACTATATTTTTAACCAGGTCAAAAATTATGAAATCAATATCATGATATGGACTTCAACCGGGTTTGGATGATAGGGCCCAGCCCTAACACACATTATGATTCATGATATATTGCCACTTCAAAAATTATGAAACCGATATCATGATATGGACTTCAACCGGGTTTTAGATATATTGATATATCGCCCAGCCCTAGAAACCACAGGCCCCTACCCACAATGAATAATCTTTGCGTTTGAATCCCCGCGATGGGATGAGCTCCCGTTGGTCGGTCCCTGCTCCTGCCAACCTAGCAGTTTGAAAGCACGTCAAGGTGCAAGTAGATAAATAGGTACCGCTCCGGCGGAAAGGTAAGCGGCGTTTCCGTGCGCTGCTCTGGTTCGCCAGAAGTGGCTTAATCATGCTGGTCACATGACCCAGAAGCTGTACGCCAGCTCCCTCGGCCAGTAAAGCGCCGCAACCCCAGAGTTGGCCATGACTGGACCTAATGGTCAGGGATCCCTTTACCTTTACCTTTTTATGCCTGTTGCAAGTACAAGGAAGTAAGGGGCCCTTCCAGTGGTCTGAAATAGCACAGTCCTGATGTTAGAATCATACCAGCTTAGTTTTCTTTGGTGCAACGAGGAGCTCCTCCTCCTCCTCTTCTTCCATAATGTGAAAAACCAAGGCTCATGTGACATGACATTTGACCACGGCAGACCGAAATTTCAAAAGCATTACCAGCACAGTTAAACATGTACAAATCAGCACTTAGTAATATACAATTTTACAACTTCTAGACATTCAAGTCAATACAGATGATCCTACTGAGTTACATTTACGTGGAAGGGCACACGCAGTAAATTTGGAAAATGAAGTGTTTTGAACTATCAAAATTTTGACCTCCTGGTCTTACTTGTACTGTGGTTCTTCTGCAGCATTTGATGGATTCTCCTCTCTCTTGAACTCCCTTGAGAGCTTGCAGACCTCAGGAAACACACAACTCAGAATGCGTGAAAGTTATTACTCTTTCCCTCTCATAAGGAGGACACGGCATCGCCAACAACATTCCCGAGACATTCCTTTCCTGAATTAGCCTGACATAGGCACTGGGGAGAAATCCAGTTCATTTCATCATTAAAGATGAACCTACCCTGTTTGCACTTTCTGAAATTGCCGTACTTCAACACGTGCACCTTTCTGGGTTTTGCAATGCCATTCTCCAGCCAAGGTAAGAATCCACATAAAAATGCACATAATGTCCTTTAATGAGGACATTTAAGAAAAATCACAAACCAATATGGAAATGTGGAGAAGTGAACATCAGGAAGAACTTTCTAACACTAAGAGCTGTTTGGCAGTGGAACCGTCTCCCTCGGGAGGTGGTGGACTCTCCTTCCTTGGAGGTTTTTAAGCAGAGGTTGGATGGCCACCTGTCATAATAATAATAATAATAATAATAATTTTTTATTTATACCCCGCCCTCCCCAGCCAAGGCCGGGCTCAGAGCGGCTTACAAGCAATAATAAAAACAAGATGAGTGATTACAACTTAAAAACAAAAATAAAATACAACATTAAAATAATGGAACATTAAAATATTAAAATGAAGCCTCATTGCAGGAGAAGGAAAAGAAAAAAGAAAAAAGGGGGGGAGGGAATCAAATTGGCTCCAATCCAAAGGCCAGGCGGAGCAACTCTGTCTTACAGGCCCTGCGAAAAGAAATCAGATCCTGCAGGGCCCTGGTCTCATGAGACAGAGCGTTCCACCAAGTTGGGGCCAGTGCTGAAAAGGCCCTGGCTCTGGTTGAAGCCAATCTAACTTCCTTAGGGCCTGGGACCACTAGGGTGTTGTTATTTATGGACCTTGAGGCTCTCCGTGGGGCATACCAAGCGAGGCGGTCCCGTAGGTACGAGGGTCCTAGGCCGTGAAGGGCTTTAAAGGTCAAAAGCAGCACCTTAAATCTGACCCTGTACTCCACCGGGAGCCAGTGCAGCTTGAAAAGCACTGGATGAATATGCTCCCATGGCAGAGACCCTGTGAGGAGCCTCGCTGCAGCATTCTGTACCCGCTGGAGTTTCTGGGACAGCTTCAAGGGCAGCCCCGCGTAGAGCGAATTACAGTAGTCAAGCCTGGAAATGACTGTCGCATGGATCACTGTGGCCAGGTCGGGGCGGGAAAGGTAAGGGACCAACTGCTTGATGCGGCGAACTCTTAACGGAAGGCAATGGCACTAATTGGGCCCCCGCAAGAGAAGGGAGTTGGTCCCTCATCCCCATGCTATCCCGACCTAGCCATAGGACCTCTGTCTTCGAAGGATTTAGTTTCAATCGGCTCCCCCGAAACCATCCAGCTACAGCTTCCAAGCATCTGGTCAGTGTGTAAGGGGCCGAGTTGGTGTGGCCATCCATCAACCTCTGCTTAAAATGGAGGCTTTAGCTGAGATTCCTGCATTGCAGCGGGTTGGTAAGCCCCCTTAGGGTCCCATCCAACTCTAAAATTCTGATTCTATGTTTCGGTGTGACACAGGCTCTGAGAAATCTTGGCACACAACTCACTGGGAAATTTTCCTCCTCCAGCCCTGTTGAAACGGATGGGAGTACAGTGATACCTCGGGTTACATACGCTTCAGGTTACAGACTCCACTAACCCAGAAATATTACCTCAGGTTAAGAACATTGCTTCAGGATAAGAACAGAAATTGGGCGGCGGCGCAGCAGCAGGAGGCCTCATTAGCTAAAGGGGTGCTTCAGGTTAAGAACAGTTTCAGGTTAAGACCAGACCTCTGGAACGAATTAAGCACTTAACCCGAGGTACCACTGTAGTTCGCTACCAATCATAGTTCTCTTGCACAGCAGCACCCAGTCATTTCAACAGGAGCATATGCTGCTAGATTGAGAAAGGCCACAGCTCAGTAATGGAGCATCTGATTTGCCTGCAGAAGGTCTCAGGTTCAGTCCCCAGGATTTCCAAGCAGGGCTGGGACCTGTCTGAAATCCTAGAGAGGCTCATTGTAGACAACAGTGAAGTAGATGGGCCAATGGTCAGATAAGGCAGCTTCTTGTGTTCCTATGGAACATCACACATTCAGCATAGCTATTTGTACATGGTGATTAGGCATTGTGGACTTGTGATTAAGAATTAATTAACTACCCATATGAATTCTATACTTAGCACTAATGAAATTTCATATGGAACGAAGAGTATCTGCGTATGCGCCTCTCCGAAACAGACCGCCTTCATTACACTGTAAACAGAAACCAAATATTATTCTTTGTCACCCGTCTCATGAACAGCATATATCTCTGGAGTTAGGAATGCCAGAACAATGGGAAGGTGAGGAAGCTAACAGGAGACAGATCTAAATTATTGTAAATGTATTTACAGAGGTGGGTTAGCAGTTTTACTGCCGATATACTAGATTATAGAGAGAATTGAATAATTTATCCAGCAATTTTCACATAAGCAATATTATTAAAAATGAAGACATGAAAAAAGGATAGGATATAATGGGGGAATATATATATGGGCCATGAATAAATGTATTAGGCAGTAAGAATAGTGAATGTTTTAGAAGGTTTATACTAGGTTTCTTTTTTTATAAAAAAGATGTATCATTTCTCTGAAGTCCTAAAATATCAGCTAAAGCCATGCAGGCCACAACTGAAAAAAGACTTGCAGCCCTATCCTAGGCGGGATTATTCAGAAGCAAGACCCCACCAGCTTCACAGAGACTCCCAAATAAATAAGTCCCACTGAAACACAGGCCGTAAAACACTGGACACAATCCAGTCCAGATTAAACACCATAAAGGCTGTGACTTCAAAGTCCCATGCTGAAATATTCTAAGTGGATCCCAGTTTCTAAGCATTTTTTCAGAAAGTGAGCACATTGCCCACCACCACAAAACACAAGGTATGGAAACTTCATTTGAAAAATCAACAAATTATCTTTAGATTTATCAAAGCTGAATTTTCAGATTCTCAGGATTCATTAAGAACTGCTTGGTTTGAGCTTGGAATTGTGCTCCTTCCTGTAGCAATCCAAAAGTGGAGAGATTTTCTCTTCACTATCCTTCACATTCCCCACATGGGAATGTTTTCATCCAACATTACTGCACCTTTTGGGGCAGGGATTCCACACCAAAAAAGATATTCGAAAAGTTGGGTTCAGGTCAGCAGCAACATACAAGATGGACTACTGGATGAGGTGAGTAGCCCATAGGCTACACATGGCCTATGCTGCTAGTGGGGAAGGATGATCCAGCCTCTTTACCAGCGTGTCTCAACAAAGCAGAAGCATGAGACTGCGCAGCTAGCAAAACCTGGCACTAATGACAGACAACATGGCCCATCCACAGTACAACTAGCCGATCAGAAGCCTTAGGCCTTCAGACTGCTAACATCCCTGTGTCTCTTCCTCCATCACTGCTAAGGACACAAGCACCTTCTGCTATGATGGTAACCAGTTGCCTCCAGAAAACTGCCTCACACATTGCCTATGAATGGGAACATAGCAGAACTGGGGGACTGTGGCCCTCCACATGTTGTTAGACTCCATCCAAATCCCATCAGCCATAGCCAGCATGACAGACCCTCCAAATATCCTTATCCTTACAGAAGCCATCCTATTGTTTTTATACCAGTTTCCCTGTCATGGCTTCCCACAAACAACACTGGAAACTGTAGCTTGCTGAGGGTGCTGGTAATACTCTGAGCTCCCTACATCAGCCCCCTATAGTTCCCTAAGGAAAGGAAATAAATATTAAATCAGTGTAAGTCCGTATGAGGCAAATTTTCATGGATGAAAAAGGAAATTGTGCCTGTTCACAGAAAGCAAATATTAAGAAAATCTGGCCCAGGAAAACACTTACAATGGGGTTGTCTGTGGCCAAGAGGCAAAAGCGTTTGTCATTATGATTGGCTGTTGAGAGCTCTTTATCTTAAGATTCTCCCAACATTTCATGATTTCCCTGTGAAACAGAATGGAGATGAGATGTGGGCTGTTAAAGCTTCTAGTATAATATTTCTGACACAGGAGGGCTAAGTTAGCTAATTAGCCCTAAGTATCCAGACTCACAAGCTGATCAGCTACATCAGAGTAATCTTCCTCCAGAGTCCATCTGGCAACATCTATGCTGCGGGCCAGAAAAACAATATGTGATCATGAACTGCTGATGGTTCCTGTCATGTAATAAACAGGAAGGCAGCAAAACAGGGTGGCGGTGGAACAGCTGCAATCACATCTGGATCTGCGATGACTGCCAGGCTGGTTTCTGACATGGGTATATATACACAGTTAACTGTCTCTTGGAAACACCAGTGGGTCAGTTATGTTTACAGATTTCAGTTGATCAAACAGCTGCAATTTGCTATTCTTTGAAGTAAGGTTGTGCTAACTCACCTCCATCCTTTCTGAAGTATAAGGACATTCTCCGAGAATAAGAATAAGACAAGCAATATTTGCTAATACACATTCCTTTTCCAGCTACTGTAATAGGACCTTGCAAGACCAGCCTAATGACGGTATAACCCACCACTGTGTTTCCAACAACAACGAGACAGGTGCCTTTTTGAAGCTCAGCAAGATGTCAATGTCAGGAAGGTGGCCTCCAGATGACCTAACAAGGACACCTTATGATTCGGAATGAATTGGCAGTGATCTTCTCTATGATGGTGCCCCAGATGAAGAACTCCCTTCCACGGGAGGCTTGACTGGCCCCCTCACTCTTCGCCTGCCAGTTGCTTGGTGGTGGAAGCTACTTGGTGGAAGAGAAAGGAAGGAAAGTTATTAGCCACTGTGGGGAATGTCGGCACTACCAAGGTGACAGTTGGGACAGGCTTCTCAGATATTTGGAAATGGAGTCTCAGAACCAATTGATTGGATACAGATGCATTGTTTGGAAAATGGTGACAACCATTCCGATTTTGTGTTGGCATTATCGTCTCTTCTGTTTAGCTTAAGCTATTAAAATGGGCTCACTTATTGGTATTGCTCAGTAGCGATCAGCAGGGCAGGGCAGTGGCATTTACCTGACTTCCTGTCATTGCTGTGGCTTACTAGGTGTAAGGGGGTGTATAGGACATGGGTGGCGCTGTGGGTTAAACCACAGAGCCTAGGACTTGCCAATCAGAAGGTCAGTGGTTCAAATCCCCGCGATGGCATGAACTCCCGTTGCTCGGTCCCTGCTCCTGCCAACCTAGCTGTTCGAAAGCACGTCAAAGTGCAAGTAGATAAATAGGTACCACTCCAGCGGGAAGGTAAACGGCATTTCCATGCGCTGCTCTGGTTCACCAGAAGCGGCTTAGTCATGCTGGCTACATGACTCGGAAGCTGTACGCCGGCTCCCTCGGCCAATAAAGCGAGATGAGCGCCGCAACCCCAGAGTCAGTCACAACTGGGGTCCCCTGACAATTAGATCCAGCTGTTGCCCCCCCCAGCGCTTCTTCCTCCTCCTCCTCCTTTCCCATTATTTCCCAGCTTTTCCCCTCATCTGCCTTTGAGCTTTGATCTCCCTCAACCCCCTGTTGTAATTCTGAACTGTCTTCTTCTTCTCTGGAAGGGTCAGGCTGGGGAGGTGGTCTCCACCATTTCTCCTCTGCCCAGTCCCTGACATCAGGAGGGTGAGTGGTGCAATGCAAACACACCAGCAGGAGCAACAAATTGGCTCCAATAATGACGAAAATTGTGGTGGTGATGGTAATAATAATAATAATAATAATAATAATAATAATAATAATAATAATAATAAATAATAGTAAGCAGCTGGAAGGTAAGTACTGGGGACAGAGTGGGGGAAACTTGCAAAGTGGGGAGTAGGATGAAAACTGACTTCAGCCAAGGTTGGCAGGAAGTATTTGGAGTAAGAAAACTACTGGGGAAACCCTGGTCGTGTTCTGAGAATTTTTCTAAATGGAATGAGCTCATTCTGAATGGAAATAGGATGCAGTGCTTCCCCTACCTGGATGTTCTACAAGACAAACCATGCACTGAATACTCCTTGAACACATCTGCCATGCTCAGTTGGGGCAAATGGTAGTGGTGGACCCACCAGTATCTGCTGATGTGAAAAATGAATCGTTTTCCCTGTCTCTTCATATCCATTAAAACTAACCCTATGTATTTTCTTTACAGTTTAGTCCCTTGTGGACCCCTGGCCATCCCACTGCTGGTGAGTCCTTCTGCTTTAATTGCCCAATCAGTTCCCTTCTGAAAATTAGCTGGTTGCTCGGCAAAATCCAAGGTGTCATTTTCCTATGTCTTGAATTGGGCAAAGGGCTCCAAATTAGCTAAAAGGAGCCTTGGATTTTTCTGATATCTTGCAATGGCCGTAGCCCTTTGCATTGAGCCTTAACGCCGCTCTTTCTGCGACTGAGCTCTGCTGACTTTTAGCTCTAATGGTGCTCTTGTTCAGTGCTGCTTCCTTCACATCTGGTCGCCAAAGAGTCGTTCCGTCACCCTGCAGCCTGCTAATGAGATCCCCCATTTAATTAATACCATAAGAATTTTAATTCTGACTGAATCAATTTAACGTGATGTGATTTTGTCAGCTCTATTCCCCAAGTAAAAAGTGAGCCTGATGCTTATTACATACATCATTTCACGGGCTCTGCATTCCCTGCTGACTTAAACAAATTCTAATTAAGACTAATTAAAGCATCATTTATGAAAGCGCTTGTGATAGCTATGCAAACATTCTGGGTGGGTATGCTTTGCATAATAATTATCCTAGTTAATATTAAGGCTCGGTCCTTGGCAATTAGATCTTCCTTGGAACAGAGAGTTGCTCTGAATTTAGCCCTTTTCAGACTTAGTAATTAATAACTAAAAATAGTGCAAAATTTATAGAGTGGCTTCGTTAAACAAAATATATTTAGAAGTTGTAGTATTGTTTGCAGTTTTTTTTCCCAACCAAGCATAATTTTAAACCAGGTGACACTTATTAAAATAAAAAGATACAGCTCTTACAGTAAGTCTTAGAAATTTATCATATGCCTGTAAAAACAGGGTAGGGGAGGAAGAGTTAAGGAACAGTTAAGCTGCAGGGAACAGTGAAGGCATTTCCCTGTATTTCACCTCCAAACTTCAAACTGCCCTCCTCCTTTAATCAAAAATATATAGCCCAAAATGTCGCTTAAAAATAAGAAAGAAATCACATCCAAGCGAGCTTTAGTAGGAAACACCTATATCTGCTTCAAATTTCCCATCAAAGACCCTGCAGTTTAAAAGGTGAAATAAAGCCGGAAGAAGACAGATGAATTATAGCAACAGAGTGAATTATAGTGATTATTGCTAGGTGCATATATGCAAAAAGAAATGTTACGTGACACCTACAGACGTCTGGGAAATTAAACATCCTGCATTTACAATCTGTGCTTCTCAGGCATATATTACGTTGCCAGTAGACAATGTGCTCCATTGGATAGGATTGCTATTTTCAATCCTTCCTCTTTCTAACACTACCATCTTTTAGATCACAGTTTAAAGCTTGTTTATGTAATCATTCTCCCCCCACCCTGCAAGATAAAGATGTCTTACTAGGAACAGAAGTAAGAAAGAAAAAGACAAATGTGAATAATTCAGAGCAAAGTGAAAAACATTGCCATTGGTATAAATGGGATAGTTAGCATATGTTCCACTCTCTTCTGTTGGAGTCAGTGGGACTTGGAATTGCTCCACCATGGCTGAGATTGGGCCCCCCTGTTTCATTATTTATTGGCCACTTCGCTGACCAACTCTCAACCCAAGAACAACATGTTATAATTACGTGTGTCTTTCAAGTACCTCCACAGTGACTAGGCAAATGTATGTTCAAATTCTGACAAAGAGGTAAAAGATCTAGATTCAATAGGTGACTGGACATTTACAGTGCAATCCTATGCATGTCTACCCAGAAGTAAATCCCACTGAATTGCAGGACCTTACTCCCAGGTAAGTAGGTGTAGGGATTGCAGACTTAATCACAGAACCAACTAAAAGGAAGGTGACTCTGGATTTAATCCTGAGTGATACCCAGGATATAGAGTGAGATGCAGATGTTTCTGAATTGATTTGGGACAGTGACCGCAGTGCTAGTGAATCCAAGAGATGTATAAGTGGACAATTGCCCATAAAGTCTAGCACAGCCACACTGGAAAAGAGATTACTTGTAGGAAGTTGAAATGGAAAATCAAGAGGGTCAGATCTCTTCAGGGTGCTTTGGGGTTATTTGAAATCATAGGCACAAAAGCTCAGATGGACAGTATATCTAAGGAAATGAAAAGTGTAAACAGGGGGTGCCAAGGTGGCTAATTAAGATTACCCAATGGAGGACAATTAAAGTAAGACTCTGACAAAACCAAATGTAAGTTGATAATAAGACAGGTGAAAAAAAGAAGACGAGGAACTCATTGATAAAAACAGTAAGACAAACAGCATTTCTTTAAATACATCAGAAACAGGAATCCACCCAGAGAGGTAGTCAAACTTAGACTATAAATGTGGAAAGATTGTGGTGAGAATACTGGGAAAAACTGAGTGAGTGCTTTGCATTAGTCTTCACTTAGGAATCTATTGGACATAAGATGCCCATGTCCAGGTCACTTTTGGAGGGAAGGTCATCTAATGAACATAATCAAATAGCAGAGACAAGGGCAAATAGGCAAATATACCAGTGGCCAGGTCCAGATGGGATATACCTGAGATGTACCTGAGATGAAGAGCTCAAATGTGAAATGGCTCATACTTGATGCATGAACCTTCCAGTAGGAGTGCTGCCATTCACTGACTATAAAGACCTTGAGGGGTTGATCTCAGAAAAGAAAACTGTAAAGTCATCTGAGTGATTGTGAGGAGCCATTACCTCTTAAATGCCCCCCCCCCGAAGATCTGTTACTAGCTATGTTGAATCTTAGCTCTGCTGTTCCTCTGATAGCTGAAGCTATAATCTGTTAGGCTTGGTGGTGAAGTAGCTTGCAAAACTTACTGGAGGAATCCCAATGCCACAAACTAAATACCGTACACAGCAGACGAGACCATTACCCTCCTCAATCAATTTACTCCAGTGTTCATTTAATTCAAAACATTCAGTCCCCCCTCCAAGATAATTTCCCACCCAGATTCTTCCCAAAACCACACCCCTCATTCTCCCCCCCCCACAAAAAGGAGAAAACATCCAATTTTCTCATTCGTCGTTTGATCACAACCAAGGAAGCCCAGTTCAGCCTTGTCTCCCCTTTAGTTACTTAGCCCAAATCTTTCCATTAATGCCTTCTCTGTTCTGACATTTGACAAATATTTCATGAAGAACATCAACAGGGGATGTTGTCTAAAGTGAATGTGCGAGTATTAAAGTAGAAGTAGTAGCAGTTGTTGTTATTAATTCCCCCACCCATCTGGCTGGGTTTCTCCAGCTGTTCTGTTCATTTGTTTTAATATAATTGTATTGGTTCCCGATATATAACAACTGCAAAAAGAGAGAGAGAGAAAAGGACACACACACCCCAGGACAGATCAATCTAGTTAAGTTTGCCCAAGTCCAATCTGTGATTTCGGTAGTTGCCATTCTTCAGGATTATCAGTAAAGTATT
>NC_139554.1:105111410-105148910 GCF_965112155.1 Podarcis liolepis | reverse complement strand
CGGGGACTCGAGGGAAGAGCAGTGGTGGGACAAGAGGCCAGGGGAGAATTAATTGCTGTTCTGGAAAGAAGCTGGCTGGCGGGCCAGTGGAGGAGCTAGTTGTGAAATGGGGGTCTGCCTGGTAGCGGGCTATCCCCAGATCTGCTTTTGTGTTATTAAGTCTGTTTTTAAATGCTTCTATCAACAAATAATAGCAGAGCATGGCACCTTCTCTATTCAGAAGCAGATGGTCATCTTGTTTCCGCTCTTTGAACATTCATTCCTTTATCTATTATGCAGTGGTACCTTGGTTCAAGAACAGTCCTGTTTAAGAGTGATTCGGTTTACGAACTCCCCAAAACCGGAAACAGTGTCCCGGTTTGAGAACTTTACCTCAGTCTAAGAACGGAATCCAAGCGGTGGAAGGACACCGGCGGTGGGAGGCCTCATTAGGGAAAGCACACCTCAGTTTTTGCTTTAAGAACAGATTTCTGTAACGGATTAAGTTCATAAACCGAGGTACCACTGTATTCCAAGCTGCACTGCATCCACTGCTCCAAGGGTTGGGTGCAATGCAGACAAATATTCCATATGTGGGTGGGTATGCACTCCCAGGAGCATGGGAAATGTTATTTTTAAAAAGTAAATTAAAACCTGCAATGAGCTTTTAGCAACAATATGGTGCATCCTTTTGTCCAGGATAGAGAACCTGCTGCCCACCAGATGTTGCTGGACTACAGTTCCCTTAACCCTGACCATTTGCCATGCTGACTGAGGCTCATGGGAACTGTAGTCCAACAACATTTGAATCTATCCATGTTAGTTTCCCTCTGTTTCCCATTTTTCCAGTCTTATGTACAGTTCCCCCTATTGGTTTATGAATTATCTGATAATAATAATAATAATAATAATAATAATAATAATAATAATAATACTCATCAAAATTCACCAGCATTTTACTGTGACTCTCTCCACATTTCTGTACATGTTTTAGAAGACACCTGAAGGCAGCCCTGTATAGGGAAGTTTTTAATGTATGGCATTTTAGTGTGGTTTTATAATTTGTTGGAAGCCACCCAGAGTGGCTGGGGCAACCCTGTCGAATGAGCAGCATATAAATTATTATTGTTGTTGTTGTTATTCAACTTCTCCAGGTCCTGCCCCTCTGTCCCATGCATTAGGTGTGGACGTCTGCAAGGATAACACCTACAGTACATACATAGATCTCTATAGGTATAAGCTTCCCCGGGGCTTTGAATCCTGATCATGTAGGATTCCAATTACCAGGGAAACATATATCCATCGGTATCTACGCAGGTAGGTTTTCTCCTTGATGCCTGAAGAAGCTTTGTGACTTTGAGTGGTGGGGCCAGGAGCACAGCCACACTTTCCAGTAATCGTGTGAGGACTGTGGAGTACTACAAATCCCATGTATCCCAAAGGAAGCAGCAGCTTAGAAGCATCATGTGAAGTGAAGCCAAGGGCTGCAAGACTTCTCCTGGCACCAGCAATGTTTTCTTGGAAAGGGAGAGTTGGCAAGGAGGGCTGGAATCAATCTCCTCCACATTTGATTTTTCTGCAATTTCTCAGAAAAGTCTTGGAGCAATCTGAGGCTGTTTTTCAAGGATTCTCTTAGCTTAGAAAAATCACCCAGTGCTATACAGTTTAAGGTGATGGGCGTTCAGCCACCAACTCTCAGCTCTTGCAGCGGGTGAAAGGTGTGTGGGAAGAACAACACACCAACTGATACCAGTTCAATCTGAGAGTCATTTTTGACTATGAAATTGTCGTTTGAATGAACGGTGGCCGAATACATACCCCCCACCACTTCAGCAGCAGTCACAGCTTTCTCCAAAGCCTCTTTTGTCTCACTGTCTCTAGCTTTCCCTCTATGAATTGTACATAAATTGTAATATCCCCTCTTTGTGAAAGTGTAGGAGCCCTGATGCTTAAATTCTCTATGCCCATCCAGCCAGAAAATCAATAATAGCTATTATATATAAAAAGTTGCTTTCTCCATTCCACGTAGTTTATATTTAATTATCTTTTCATAAATTCTTTCAGACTGCGATAGTATTTTCATCACACTACTGCACATAATTTTGCTCCGGTAAAGACATACGAAACTTTTGATGGAAATGCGACCAAATGCTTCAGAGCTAGTTGTGTGAGGACTCGGTTATCTTCACAAAAAAGACCCCCTGAGCCTGGCATCCAATGGTTAATTAGAAGGGGCTGAACCTTTTCTGCTACCCCTTAAACAACTGCATATTGTGGTATGTCAAGCATGTACAATTATCTACAGAAAGAGAAGTTATCAATCATTTGCTCTGTTTGGCTCGTGAGATTTTCACTTGGTGTTTTCTTGGTTAATGTTTCTGCCCTGCTATTTTTACTTAAAATTGGCAAGGCTCTTTCGACAATCAGTGCCGGATTCCCAAATAGGCAAAGTTGGCACTGGCCTATTTAGGGCCACACCTTTTAGGGGCCCTGCAACAACAGCTCAAAATACGTTTGTTAAAATTGTTGGTTGGTAAAATCAAAAACATATTAAGAGATCATTTGCGAGCCCCACTCCTCGAGATTTCGACTGCTTAGGGGCCTCCACAGGGTTTAATCTGGCACTGTCTGCAACGCTGAATTAAAGATCATGGGCAGTATGCAACCAGCATTTCCGTTAGTGCAGGGATATCTATATGTGGAATGGAACTTCCTCCCTCTCTCCCCATTTTATCCTCACAAGAGTGCTGGAAGGTTGGTTGGGCTGAGAGGCAGTGACTGGCCCAAGGTCACCCAGTGAGCTGCATTGTTGAGCGGGGATTTGAACCCTGGTCTCCCAGGCCCTAGTCCAACACTCTAATCGCCGCACTGTGCTGTGAACAAGCTCTCCATTTCTTTGTGATGAAGCAGGGATTTCTGCCATGCTTAGGGGAAATGGGGAATTCTAAAAGAGCTTCAGCTAACCTCCTTCCATGTCTGAATCCAACCAAATAATCAATCATCTCTTGCAATTCCAAACAAAATAAATTCCTTACTTGCACACCATGATATTAACTGATGATACAGAATCTTGCCATCATACCAACCCCGGCATATAGTAAGAAGTCACAATCCAATAGCAGTTTGTCGTGATTATGGCTGCAATTCTGGGGGCATTTACTATGCCCCAGTGAAATTATTAGGATTTATCCTAATGGATAAGAATGGAATACATGTCCCATTCCATTGCTTCCATTGGGATTCAGTCACAATTTATAAACCCCATATTTACCACCCCAACCTGGCTTACCAGCAGCCATATTGCAATGTTTATAGATTAGGTTTTTGCATGAATACTAGTTTAAGACTAGGTTTACATCAAGTGACTGATCAGTAATTGTTGTTGTTGTTGTTATTATATGTCACTTTGTGCACAGTATTAATTTAACAAGATGATTAAAAGCCACTAGAACTTACAAACAAACAAACCCCAAGCCCCTATACCTTACAGGTTATATATAAAGAGGACAAAACCCTCTATGTTTTGAAACTTCAGCAGTCTAAAGGTTAAAGCCTGTCAGTTGAATTTCACAAATTCCAGGAAGGACTGGAGAAGTCGTGCCAAGTCTTCATTGTAGACCAGTGATCAAACATCTCCTCATTACACTTCAATATTGTTGCCTCTAAAGGTCACCATTGCTGAACATAATCACACAAAATCAAAACTGCAAACTTTATATATCATAGAGGTAGTAAATAGCTTGGAGGTTTATTTTCTGGTGCCTGAACAACATTCTGAACTCATTTATAAATTCCTGGCTACTGTGGCATGAACCAGACACATTTTGTAGTGACTAACCAAAGCTTCAATTAAATCAATTTCCTGTAAAATATATATTCTCCCCATAATTTATTGGGTCAGCACTGACTGGTCTAATGAAGCAATGTTACTCAGTAACTTTCCATTTGCATACTTTAAACAACAACAACCATTACAATCTCTCTCTCTCTCTCTCTCTCCCCCCCCCCCCCCACACACACACATTCCTCCCATCGCCTGTAAGGAAACAGGGCTCTAAGCAAACAATTTGCAGGTCAGGTTCCTGAGACTTTTCTTTTTTGCACACTATACAAAGGCAGACCCAGAATTTGCTTAGCAGATTTCTGCGAAAGGCAATAAATCATGTGGCGTCCATTATTTTCCCTTTCACTGATTTTACTCAACATTAATTTAGCCAATCTGTCACCTCCTGAGAAGCAGAGGCCAAAAGCAAGGTATAATCAAACACCAAGAAAGAGGGCAGCCAATTGCAATGGGGCAACCCACACCTATTCATAAAAGGAATATTTGTTTTATAACTCCATTTGATTCCCCTCCTCCACCTTTCTTTGAAATTGCAGTTATGTCTTGTTCTGTTTGAGCTAGTGTACTCTCTGCTATGGGGCGTGATGGAAAAGGTGGGAGGAACTCACCCTCCAAGCTGCCTAACTAACAGAGAATCGCAGAATATTGTAGAGTGGGAACGGACCACAAGGGTCATCTAGTCCAGCCCCTGCAATGCAGGAATCTTTTGCCTGATGTTGGGTTCGAACCCACAACCCTGAGATTTAGAGTCTCATGCTCTACTGACTGAGCTATGGTATGGGGTAAACGTTTAGCATTGTTGCATTCATAGGTTCCATGTCACCAAAGTAGAATTGCTAAATTTGATGTTAGATCGTAAGATTTATAGTTCAGTGTGTGCTTCTGTGTAAAGGTAAAGGGACCCCTGACCATTAGGTCCAGTCGCGACGACTCTGGGGTTGCGGTGCTCATCTCACTTTACTGGCCAAGGGAGCCGACCCTTGTCCTCAGACAGTTTTTCTGGGTTGTGTGGCCAGCATGACTAAGCCGTTTCTGGCAAACCAGAGCAGTGCACAGAAACGCCGTTTACCTTCCTGCCGAGCGGTACCTATTTATCTACTTGCACTTTGACGTGCTTTTGAACTGCTAGGTGGGCAGGAGCAGGGACCGAGCAACGGGAGCTCACCCCGTAGCGGGGATTCAAACCACCAACCTTCTGATTGGCAAGTCCTAGGCTCTGTGATTTAACCCACAGCACCACCCGCGTCCCCGTGCTTCTGTGTACAAATATGTAATGAGAAAGTATATAACGGTTAAAACAAAAAAGGGAGAAACTGTCAATAGCACTAAGTTCCTTGTGAAACAGTATCTCTTAAAAGCTTTGCATAATCCTTCTTTTCAGTTGGCAATGCATTAGCTTTTAAAATAAGTGTCAGGAACCTGTGGGTCCCCAGATATCATTGGATCACTGAAAGTTCCATCATCCTTACTCATTGGCCACTGGTCCCCAAAGACCTACATTTTGCAGTACGTTTACAAGCACAATTCAAAGTGTTGGTGCTAACCTTTAAAACTCTAAATGGCCTTGGCCCTGTATACCTGAAGGAGCGTCTCCACCCCCATCGTTCAGCCCAGACACTGAGGTCCAGTGCCAAGGGCCTTCTGGCAGTTCCCTCGCTGCAAGAAGCCAAGTTACAAGGAACCAGGCAGAGGGCCTTCTCGGTAGTGGTGCCCGCCCTGTGGAACGCCCTCCCATCAGATGTCAAGGAAATAAACAACTATCTGATTTTTAGAAGACATCTGAAGGCAGCCCTTGTCTAGGGAAGTTTTAAATGTTTGATGTTTTGTTGTGCTTTTAATAGTCTGTTGGGAGCTACCCAGAGTTGCTGGGGTATAAATAAATTATTATTATTATTATTATTATTATTATTATTATTATTATTATTATTATTAAATTAATATTTCTCAGTGGAAAGAATGTGGATATTAGCTCCTCTTCAACAGAAAACAAATACTCTTATTTGTTTTTAGCAGTGTTTGAAACTCCCTTTGTTCGAGGCGCATTTTGCAACAGGGAATTTCATTAGCACAAGCAGTTTCTGAGCTCTGGATGAAGTACTGCGCCTAAGATTTCAGATTAAAGCTGCAGAGCAGAAGGAAAGGAGGACCTTTTTTTGCCTCCCCACTTCCAGCTACCCTCTGGAGAAGATACCCTCTTAAGAATATGAGGGGGTTGGGCAGGGGAAGGACTAGACCATTTGAAAAATGAGCATAATATTTTAGCTGCAGTTCATTCATTTCAGTTTTGTATTCTTGTTATTTTAAAAAAGCGCCTAGACATTCCATTGTTGTGCCCATAACCTAGGTGCCATTTAGCTCCTAGCTTTCATATCTCAGTTTCTAACACTGGTTTTCAGCCCAGGCTATGCCTATAATGGCTTAAACCAGGACTCCACGAGCAGGGAGTTGGGGAAATTACCCACTATCTTGAAGGGACTCAGGCCAATACAGATTAAAAAAGCTGCAGCAGAAGCAGCTTTCCACATAAGCAGCTGAGGCGGCTGATTATCTGTGTTTGTGTATCTCCACTCATATTGAAATAGGAAATTGGAAAGCTCCCATACACCTGATCAGACAATTTTCTGCCTAGTCCACTATTGTCTAGGGCAGTGGCTCCCAATTAACTAAGTACTGCGGACCCTGTTTCTCAAAAGCTAAGCCATGGACCCCCTACTTTTGAAAATATTGATATCTCTATGGTAGTTTTTGTTATGTGAATGATGCCATGGACCCCTTGGGTGAGTTACACGGACCATCAATTGGGAACCACTGGTCTAGGGTGACTCACCAGGGTCTCAGACAGAGGTCTTTTCCATCACCTACCACCTGATATTCTTTAAACTAGAGATAGCAAGGATTGATCCTGGGACCTTGTGTATAGCAGGTGTTCTACCACTGAGTTATAGCCTCCTACCGTTACTCATCTGCCCCCACTGAACTCACCAAATTCATATTTTAATGTGAATGGATCAAGGTTCTCTAAGTGCCACCCAGATGTGTTACATTCTCACCCATTTATTTTGATCCAAAGGAGAATGTTTATTTCACTTGTTTCCTAAGCCGGAGGTTCCTTTCTAGTTGCTTTTTTCTTCATTCTTTAGGAAGAAAATAATCCTAGGTGGGTATTAAATGAGCATAAACATTGAAATCCAACGGCCACCTGCTAGTTTTCATACTTTATAATCTAAAGGCTCAAAGGAGATGAAAAACTCAAGGTTAATAAGATTACCACCGTCCTTTTTGACATCTAAATCTGCGCTACCAGGGCTTTCTTCACTGAGCAGAAGATTGCAATCATTGCTGAAGTCCCAGGTTTTTGCTTCTGTGTGCAAAACTGAAACCAGTGGTGTGTAGCTGAACACATTTCAGATGGCATATCATTAACAAATCAGTGGTAGACACAAAAATATGCCCTCAGAAACAAAACCACTGCATACAAATGGAGTGTGGGTGCAAAATGCTGCGATGAAAACATTCTGTTTTCCTAATTAATCTATCTCATGTTAGATATCATACCATTCTGTCACCTTTTCTCTATTTGTCTGCTGGGAGGGGGGATTCCACCAGAGAAGAGCAAGATATACAAAATGGAAGGATTCTAATTCTTCCACTTCCAATATAAGTCAACGTATTGGAGAAGCACCACAAAATAAATATTTACCAGATTCTGTTTCCAGTGAGCCTGGTGTGATGGTCATTTGTTGGGTCCGTGCAAGCCAACATGTGGCAAGATACCGCTGAGCAGTGGATTGAATGTTAACCAACTGGGGTGTGTACAAAGTCATTCTCTTTTCACATTCCCACCGCCCTCTTCTGCTCCCCAGTTTTGGTGCAAAATTGTTTGCGGCTCCGTAGTGGAAGTGAGAGCTGGACCATAAAGAAGGCTGATCGCCGAAGAATTGATGCTTTTGAATTATGGAGCTGGAGGAGACTCTTGAGAGTCCCATGGACTGCAAGAAGATCAAACCTATCCATTCTTAAGGAAATAAGCCCTGAGTGCTCACTGGAAGGACAGATTGTGAAGTTGAGGTTCCAATACTTTGGCCACCTCATGAGAAGAGAAGACTCCCTGGAAAAGACCCTGATGTTGGGAAAGATGGAGGGCACAAGGAGAAGGGGACGACAGAGGACAAGATGGTTGGATAGTGTTCTCGAAGCTACAAACATGAGTTTGACCAAACTGTGGGAGGCAGTGGAAGACAGGAGTGCCTGGCATGCTCTGGTCCATGGGGTCACGAAGAGTCGGACACGACTAAATGACTAAACAACAACAAGAGGGATACATGTGGAAATATTATATAGGAATAAGGGGTAATGCAGTGGGCAACTTTCCAACAAATCATTCTCCCTCTCTCTTCCCTCATGCATCCATTGACTCTGTCTTGGGGGTTTCCCGAACTAACAAAAATGGATTTGGAGGTGGTAGGATGCACCGGTGGGGGGGGGAGGAAGACCCCCTTGCACTAGTGCAACTTGTTTTGCTTGCATGATTATTTAGTGAGAAATCCTCATAGATTTTACAGAAAAATTCCACAAGCAGAAGCCGGCAGGAATCTAGTATGCCTCTAGATTTGAGTGTCCTTCTTACATAGCATTTCCACATGTGGAGGAAAACGTTTGTGTCAGAACCACTCTATGGTCTTGTAGCTTTGGCCTTTATATAACACCTTAATGATTAACTAATGGGAACTGGACTCAGGGACACTTTGAACTCCCTCCCCCCCTTTTTTGGTTTTGTTTTCTAATGACCAACACAGATAAAAACTCAGAGAAGATATCCTTTTACTAAACAAAGGTGTGTTTTTTTGTGGGAGGGTATGGGAGAGATAAAACAGAACTCTGGAAAAGTCAGCTGGAAGTTGCTAGACTTGTCCCCTGACATTACAAAATGTAAATATGATGGCATTGTGCAGTACAATGGGAACTGATGAGATTTACACCATCAGTGAAAATACATCATTGGGGATAATGTCTGAAATTAGCAAATGGGATCGTGCCAAGAAGACTGGCAGTCGCTACTGTCCCAGTAGTAACAGCTGTCCTGAGTCATCATCTCTGTGCAGACTTGACAAGAAGGGGAGAGTTCCCTCTATCAGGCCATCCAGTGCCCTCTGAATAGCAATATCAGCTGGGCCGTCACCAAGAACACCTCCCCAAGGAGGTCTGGGACCTTTGTTTTTCCCTCCCATTGTTTGAGGTACCCATTCAGTCGTTAAATAAATCTGTTGTGTTGCAAGTCTGCATGGTGCTGATATGAGAGACAGTTGATAATACTGTTTGTGCGGGTGAAAGGTTTATATATCCAACCATTTGACTGGGGAGCGAAAGTTAAACATGGACGCAACAGTTTAGCAAATAAATACAACGGTCCCCAGTTTCTCATCTTTAAAGTCTGGGAGTTAGGAAGTTAAGACTTGGTAATATTTCTATTATATATCTCCTGCAGGAGACGGGTGGGATTAGCTGGGCCCTTAGCAAATACACAGATATTACATGCTTGAGTGTGGCACCAGGGCCCATCCACAGAGGGGAAGTGAGGTCATCACTGCTTGCCGAGCAGCAGGAGCTTCTGAATGAGGCCACTGCCATCCAGGACAGTGGCTTCCCTCTCTGTGCTGAAGTAGCCAGGCTGTCTCTCACTTTGCAACAGATCTGACTGCTCGGGGGCTGTAGATAAGAGTGTAAGAGCTGCCTTGCTGAATCAGCTGAGCTTCCTCTAGAGCAGGGATGGGGAACCTGTTGCCTCCCCTACAGTGTTGGACCCCAACTTCCATCAGCCCCAACAATCATGGCCAATACTCAAAGGATCACATTTGCTCATTTGGTTATTTTGAAATGTGTGTAGCTGTGAGGAAAAAATAAGTTACCCCACAATTTACTTCTGAAAGATGGGTAATTGTCCTTTTAAACACCTATCAGAAGAAATATTGGGTCCTGTAGGCCAGTATGTTCTATTTTTCGATGCAAAAGAATACTATATTGAAATTAAGAGCTTTGTTCAAAGCGGCTCTCCAAAAACACCAGATTGATCTGATGCTTTCAAACAGTTTTTCAATAGCAGTTAACAGTGGTGTCCTGCTGAGTTCAAAAGATGGTCTTATCTTGGTGGGGAAAGGCGCCTTTAAACACTGCCATCATTCTGTTTTTTAAACAAAACAAAACAGAATAACACCTGTCTCCGGTGGAAACTTCACAACAACGGATCTGTGAAGAACAGATTCAATTCACATCCTTTTTGCGAATGAAGTTCATCAGAATTATGCTGTGGACTTCGAGGGATTTAGAAGCAGGTTACATGTGTTTGAGACAACAGAAATAGCTTTTTGAAAAAGTTAAATACAAAAGGATCTTCCTCTCAGAACAATTCCACCATAAGTCGTAAAAGATTTATGTGATGGTGTCACGTGACACAGTGTTTGTTTGCAGACATTCCAGCACAAGCCAGGAACTAGGCCTACGGATGGGCTGCAGATGAAGTGATATCTAGACCAGTGGTAACATCCCTGTTGTGCTACTGGGTCTCGTCGCTGGCAGAGCAGAAGTCAGCTCACACACTTGAAGAAGTCTATGCTAATGCTATTTTCCTCTCAAGAACCAACTTCGTTACATCTTTCCTAACTTCGCAAATATCTCAGAGATGTTTTGTTAGGCGGCTACCTAGATGTGAGTTTTACATAATTAGATTTCAGCCATAACCCGAGTACCCAGTTTATATGAATAAAAACTGTTAAATAGACGACACGTGATTATTAGGCTTAATATCAATTGTCCCTCATTAATGTTACAGAGAAACGATTAGCATTTTGAGGCAAACAAGGTGTACTTAGTTAGTGGAACATGACCCTGCTGTCATTAAATTATATCTATGATTAATGATCTTCCGTAGCATAGAGCTTAAAGTTTGAGCAATAATGAATAGATTATCAAGTAGACCCAGGGAAAGAAAAGATGAACCCTGAGGGTAAGAATCACAGCTGTTGCTGCACCAAGTTTATTTCCGAGTAGAGGATGCACACGCCTGACATTGGGAAATCCAAGGACTTCACAAACTAAAGGCAGGGGCACCAGTACCATACGGCACATTTAGAATCACAGGGGCAAATTCAATGGGCTTGTCACATTTGCTTCGCCATGGGAAGGCAAGCTAGTCTCAAGGCAAGTCTTCAAGATCCCCCAACACTTTTAAGAGGAAAGGAAGGATCATTTACTTGATTATGATTAAGTCCCTCCTTTTCCTCAGAGTAGCTAATACATGGAGTCCACTTAGTCTTCCACCCAGGGAGCATGCACAAACAGACCTATTTAGTGTGAGCAGTAGAATTTATGCTTTCCAATGGATGGCCTTCAGACCATTATATGGAATGGTCCTATGGCCCCATATACCTCAGGAGCAGGGAACAGAAATTATGTAAAACTCAAATCTACATGCAGAAATGACATGTTCCCCTGTCATTGGGAATGGGGAATGGGGAAGAGGGAGGTTCTTATCAATTCCTGCCTACTGAAATGGGCAACAGATCTTAAAATAAGAGTGTGTATAAATTATGGGTGTGCTGTGGGTTAAACCACAGAGCCTAGGACTTGCTGATCAGAAGGTCGGCGGTTCGAATCCCCGTGATGGGGTGAGCTTCTGTTGCTCGGTCCCAGCTCCTGCCAACCTAGCTGTTTGAAAGCACGTCAAAGTGCAAGTAGATAAACAGGTACCGCTCTGGAGGGAAGGTAAACGGTATTTCTGTGCGCTACTCTGGTTCGCTAGAAGTGGCTTAGTCATGGTGGCCACATGACCCGGAAGCTGTACGCCGGCTCCCTCAGCCAATAAAGCGAGATGAGTGCCGCAACCCCAGAGTCGGCCACAACTGGACCTAATGGTCAGGGGTCCCTTTACCTTTACCTTACCAACTATAAGATTCAGTTCAGATCCCTGCTTGACACTTCAGAAAACACCCCACCTAGGTCCAAGGTCCTTTGTAGGCTGACAAATTCAGGATCTTTCCGAGTCCCCTTCCTTCTCCGCCCCCCCCACCCCTTCACAATTGGGAAATCAAAACATTGCTATAGCTTTCTTTTGACAGAAGAGCGGACATGTTCCGGCATATTAGCCCCCCACTTCCCCCCGAGGGAATAAAGCCTGCCAAATTACAAGCAAGTAAGCCGAGGAGTTTTTGTGTGTGCTGGGAACACTTAAAGTTGTTTTTGTGTTTAAAGGAAACATCTATGACTTTTATTGGGGGGCAAAATTGAAATTTTCGGGCAAAGTTGCCCCTTGTGGGGGAATAAGTCATGTCAAATTCCAGAAGGATAGTTACAGTGTTTTCCTCACAGGCAGCCATTACAGTTTGGGGTTAGATACAAAAGGCATCATTTAATCTCCCCTAGTGTTTTGTGGACAATTGCTCTGAAAATTGCATGTATAAGTGAGGTGCCCTTAGGTAAGAAGGCTGCCAAATTGCAGGAAATAGGCCCAGGGGTTTAGTACATGGCTAAAGTTGATGGAGGGGGGTTAAGCCAGACCCTTCAGTCACAACAGAGCTCTCCCTTTGCCCTCTCTGGTATTTGCTTTCCCACCCTGGCACCAGTTCTTGTATGGTAAGCTTAGAGACATTGCTTTCACTTTTAGCATTTTTAGAAAGTTTGTATTTATTATTTATACCCCGCCCATCTGGCTGGGTTTCCCCAGCCACTCTGGACGGCTTCCAACAGAATATTAAAATATAATAGTCTATTAAACATTAAAAGCTTCCCTAAACAGTCTGGTAGTTGTTTTTCTCTTTGACATCTGTGGGAGGGTGTTCCACAGGGCGGGTGCCACTACCAAGATGGCCCTCTGCCTGGTTCCCTGTAACTTGGCTTCTCACAGCGAGGGAACCACCAGAATGCTCTTGGCACCTCAGTGTCCGGGCAGAATGATGGGGGTGGAGACGTTCCTTCAGGTATACTGGACTGAGGCCGTTTTGGGCTTTTGACTCTCGCCACCTCATACAGATTCCACTTTGCCTCTGACAAGCCAAAAATCCCTCCAAAGCATCCCACTTGGGCTTGAGGGTTGGGATCCATCCAAATCTGATGCACAGCCCTACCACCGATAAAGGTTTGCCTTGTGGGAATTCAGGAACATCGTCAACTTAAACTCTGTTGACTGGATTTCAGTAGCCTGGACTGATGGGCTGCAGACAAGATATGAGAGATTTATTTTTAAAGTGATGTGCTTTGTTGCCAAATTGTATTTCTTCCTTGGAAAGGATTCCTGGGTTTTGGGGGGTGTTTTTTTTTTAATTTGGTATGTTTATTTATGGCACTGTTCACTAGAAATCCATCATTACCTTAGCAGCTGTCACACCAAATGGTACGGCATGTGTGCTTTTAAAAGAGATACTGAGCACAATACCATCTTACAGAAGTGCACACAGCCAAAATGCCATAGGAACCTGGGAGCAAAACACTGGCCAGTTTTGAGGGGTTTATTTGGGTTGGGGGGGGTTTGTTGTTTTTAGGGGAATGTTAAGCAGTCACATTTTTCTCCTCTTGATTTCTCTCCTCAGTGGTTTAATAAATATGCTGATCGATGTGGAGTGGCTATCTGGTTCAATTTGTTTGTCAACACTCACCCACCAAATCTATGGTTCCTACATGAAAGAATTGGTCAGAATGACAAAGCGGGGCCTTCTCAGGAGCTCATTACAGAATGTAGCAGAACGAACAAATGTATAAAGCGATAAATGAAAAACTACACCTTGAATTGTGCCCTTGAATTGCTGCTATGTCCTGTAAAGTGCAGCCAGAAACAGATCACTTTAGGCTGCATCAGGAGGTATGACTATTTTGATGTGTAAGAGTCTCTTTTAAATTTTCACTTCTTATTGATTAAGACTACAAAGTTCAACCAGTAGATAAAGGTTGTATCCATACCTGAACAGACTCACTGAAATGAATGGTCTTAAGTTAGTCGTGCCCACTGATTTTAATGGATCAAACCTGAGTATGACCTTAGTTGGGTGCAACTCATTGGGTGGAAGGCAACATGATGCAAGTGGACTATTTCTCCTGCTCCTTCAGAGCAGATTTGGAGGCTGCGCCATGGGGAGTAGGAAGAGATGGAAGTCCCATTGTACAAGTCCGCTCTGCTCATGCACGGACAGAATTGGATTCAACCCAGTAGCTACAATAGATGGATCAAGCTGGAGGGTTCAATTGAAAAGCAAGCAACCCGTGAGTCTGTTGTAGGAATAGGTCCTCAGAGGCTAGTCTCACTTTGTCTTGCTCCCAGGTAAGTGTGCATACAATTTCCCTGTTGGTTTTGGTTGGTTATTCTAGTAAGGCATGAAAACAGAATACGCTAAAGACAGCTTTTTAATTATTCTGTTGCAATTTCTCATGCTGCTGTTGCTGTTTTCCCACCCTTTACCATGGATGAGTTATCACAAAGTAAAAAATACTATACTCAAATCAGTTTAAGCACACTCATGCATGCATGCAGCCTTCCTTCAAGTTATCAAAAAGGCACTTACAACACAATCCCGTATGCATGTGCACTCAGAACTATGTCCCACTGTGATCAATGGAGCTGATATCCAGGTACAGATGTACAGGACTGCATCCCTATAGAGAAGGTTCACTAATATGCAAATTTTATTTTAATTTAATTGGATCACTTAAGTCAGTTAAAAGGCAGATGATTAATCAACCAAAAGTTTCTTAATCAGCTGATAGCCCAACTATTAAGGTAAATGAACAGTCAGAGGCAAGGTAATGATCCTCCTGCCCTTATATCATTGCATGTAAAAGGTTAGCAAATATCCCGTGTGTGTGTGTGTGTGTGTGTGTGTGTGTGTGTACACACATAATGGGTTTCATTCAAATTGGGTCAAACAGTCAACTAGATGGTGGGGGGGTGAAAATTTCTTAATTTAGTTGACAACATCATTTCTGATTTCAGAGGTAATTCTCTAGAGCATCAGATGCAGATATAAATGTGCACTCAGAAATAATCCCATCAAATCTTTCGCAGACTAATTCTGGAATGACAGGGAGTGATGAGAAGGGGGAATTCTCCTCACTGTATGAAAGTGGTATGGATCTCCCAGTTTACCAGTGTTTCCTTGACAAGGAACTCTGATGCATATGGTAAGAGACAGAAAGAGGGGTCAAAGCGGCAGGCAATTGTAAACCAACTGTCAAGAGATGTCTATAAAGGCAGACATTTCGCACCATAATAATCCAGTTTACTTGATGAAAAGGTTATATCTTTCCAAGCAGTCAAGTTAACCATTCAGCAAAAAGAAAAAAAGAAAGAAAGGGGGAGTGGAAGCAGAGGGTGGGCTTAGGAAATTAGAAATAAGTGAATTAATTATATATTGCACAGATCCCAGTGCATAAAGAGGGTGAATCGTAGCATAAAACCCTGACATCACTTATGATTTCAATGGAAATGATACAGAAGCAGTTAGGAATAGGCTTGCAGCCGAGTTCCTGTATTCAGTCATTCATTGCACATACAGCAAATCAGACGCAGGCGGCCAGGAATTGGGCATGCAATGTCTTCTCCTGGTCAATGATAGGAAGTATATCCCCAACACCCTTTGTGAGTGCAGAGGTTCCTCTGACATTAACATTAATGGAGAGAAAGCTAGATCAGAGAGGGCTCGCACACACACTTTGGAGCCTTTACAGGGCATGGTATTTGGGAGAACGATCAGTTTGACTACATCTTGAGCTGCCAGTTAAACTCAATAGACTACAGCAAAAAGTCTCAGACTGTGGTCCATGGACCACTGCTGGTCTGCGAACCACTCAGGTGCTCTGAAGAAATATGGTTGCAGAACAGTTGACAATATCCATAACCTGGGCCCACACATTACTGAGGCAGTTTCAAGCAGGGCTGGATTATCAAACATGTTAACAAGACCCTAGCCTACGGCCTCTGATTTTCATATGGCACTAGAAAGTGACTCAACTGAGAGCAACATCCCCCCTTCCAATTTCCCTCTCTTTTCGCTACAAGATTCTGCCCTCCCCTACTTGCTCCTCTGATGTCCCAGACACATTTGAGGTGCCCTAAACTCCTCCCCCCCCCACTATTTCTTCTGCTATTGTAAAGAATTACACTGTTGCTGTAAATTGATTGCTCCATTCGTTTAAAACTACAATAAAAATGTGTGTTAATTTGGTGCTGTTGCAGTCTAGCAATCTTCCTTTTAAAAATGACCAGCTAAATGGGTCTTCTCAGTGGCATTGCCTAGGGGACCCATGTCTTTTACAACAGAGCTGGTTTTGGCAATGGTGCTGGAAGTGTAGGTTTGTAAAACACTCTTTCTGTAGAAATCCTTTGGCCAGGTTCGCCTTATAAAGCCACCACCAGAAGGGCGTCCATGTTGTGTGTGCCATATGTATCCATATGTGCTTGTTTTGAGTGACTCCTTCCTGGTAGGGCAGAATGGTCCTCTGTAGGCCTCGACTGAAGCCTGGTCCAAGTGTGTTACATGGATGGCTGATGTTATGTACTGAAGTTCTCACCCTGGGCCAGCAGGGGGATACTGTAGATAGTTTTCACTCAGGTCCACATATACAAATAAGGAATTGAAAGTGACGTTCAGTGATTGGATAGTTACAGAAAGTTGTTACTGCTGCTTTGTACTTGAGCTCTATATACGCAGGTTGTTCTGGGCCTGTGAATAAACAAGAGCTGTTTGAAGAATCGCTGTGTCGTCTGATATGTTCACCCACAACTTAACAGCTGATAACATCAATCCATGAACATGTGATAGCAACATCACATCAGCCGTGTGAACGCATAAAATTGTCTTATTGAATCCCATCACTTCTGCGCTCTTGCCGGTGCCATTGATCCAAACTCACACTATAGTTCTGATATTTCTCAGTTGTGACAAGACTCAGTAGCACCCCATATGGTCAACTATGGGGATCGTAAGTTCTGCATTAAGGCTCAGATCATTTTCGTTAAAATGTGATAAGCGCAATCTATAGTAGCAGGTTTGCAATGATATCAACACAGGCAAACACATGTATGATAAATGCAGGCAAGACCTTGGAAATTATTGTTTTTATTAGGATTTTATTTGTTTAATAAATGTTATAAGCTGCCTCAAGCCTCGTTTGGAGAAAACAGCACAGAAACGGAATCATTTATTCAATCAATCAATCAATCAATCAATCAGTACTTTTATTAGGGATGTCACCCAATCTTCACTGATTAATCATAGGAGTTTTAATCAATTTACATATAAAACAACAAGTCTGAAAGAAGAAAGAATTACCTACTCTGGTTTCAGATGATACACACTGGAGTAGCCTTAGAAGAGGCATTTCCTGCTATGTAAGAGGAAAAAAGGAAAGCCTCTTCTGCGGAGAAGCTGATTAGAGGTGTTTTAAAATATATACCGTATTTTTCCATGTATAACACGCCCCCATATATAAGACACCCCCTATTTTTAGGGACTCCAATTTAAGAAAACCCCACCATTCACTATCCGTGTATAAGACGACCCACAGTTTTTCACATAATTTTAAAGTAAAAAAACCCTAGTCTTATACACGGAAAAGTACGGTACATGAAGCAGTATATAAATAAAAATGTAACATCTACTAAAATAATTTACGTTAAAAAAACTCTTGTTCATTTAAGGAAATTCAAGATTCCTCTCCCCTCCCACTCGCCCACTGCCCTAGGTATTGAGACAAGGACATGAGCTGTGAGCCAAAGGGTGAAAAGAGAAGGACTCTCAGCGTAGGGCGAACAGTCAGAGCACAAGATGCTGGCCAGTAAGATGTTAAGAGACCAACATCTAGAGGGTGTCGTGTTTGCTACTCCTAGGGCATGAGTTTATGCCACAGGAGCTCAAACACAGCCTCCCAAGGTCTTTATTCACAACTTTTGGGAAGGCTATATTCAGCATACAGGAGTGTGAATGGAGCCATTCAAAAGGCACCTGAATTCAGATTCAGAACATGGAATAGGCACATGTAGTGTTGACCTTAAGCCAATCATGCTTCAACAGCCACATATGTTTAATAAATCTCCTAATTTTGCTGGAGGGTGCAAAAACAAGAGATTTGTCAGCTTCCTAGTAGGGATGACTGGTCAGCTCTCTGTAGTGTGGTGCAGTCACAAATCGTACAAGTCCCTTTTTTCCTTCCAACTCCTGGCCTGACTTATCCCGTTAGTGACTGATTTTGAAACTTCGTGCCTTTCTACTAGAAAGCAACAAAGAGAGAGTTTAATTTGGATGAAAGTTTTTCCATCTTCAACTATGCCGGGGGGGGGGAGAGATAAACAAAGAGAGAATATTTTTAATTAACTCCCAAGGATGCTGCTTCATTGGCATACTTATTTCAGTTTTATTTTCTCATTTATTCCACTGTATCAAAATTACAGGCTGCAGATGCAGTTTCTGGAATTGTAATGTCAGGATCTACAATTCCACTTTTGACTTTTAGAGAACTATTATAACAGAGTGTTTTTCATTAAAACACAGAGATAACGTTTTTGGCAACAGATGAGGCTACCTATTGAACTGGCCGCAATGGAAATATATGTGCTTATGACTACTTATTTATTTTAATTTTGGTTTTTTAATTTGGGGTTTTTTTTAATAAACAATTAAAAGGTGGGTATAAATAACAAGTAAAGTATTAGTCATTGGCTTTATTTGAAGAGTTAAAAAAAAACACACAACATGGATTTATAAAGCAATTCCCATGGAATTTCACTTAATTTAGGTCTGGGGACTGGGATGTGTCTTTGCCCCCAGCCAGTATGGCCAGTTCTCAGGGATTTTGGGAGCTGTCATCCATCAATACCTGGAGAGCCACAGGTTCCCGACCCTTTCCATAAACTATATGGGGCTGCTGTCACAAAGCATATTACCGTATTGGCCCAAATATAAGCCGCACCTGAATATAATCCACACCTTTAAAATTCGGGGGGGGGGGAGAGAATACCCAAATATAAGCCACTCCCTTAAAATTCTACAGGCACTAACACTCATTCCGTTTTACCATATGTCTGTTTCAGCAGCGATATCGTAAAAGCCAATTTTTGTAAGGTCACGAAGTTAAGCCACACTTTTAACTTTTCACAGTGGGAATTTGGGGGGGGGGGGGAGTGAGGTTTATACTCAGGCCAATACGGCATTTTATTTTATCTTTTCTTCCTTCCTTTCTTCCTTTCTTCCTTCCTTGTTTTGTTTTCTCTTTTCTTCTTTATTTTTATTGAGATTTGGTTTTTTATTGTATTGCATGCTGAAAAGTTTCAATAAACATTCATATATGTGAGAAAGCATTTTTGTCCCTCTCACACTGTGCCCTGGGTGTGGGATGATGATCTGTGCAGGGAGACTGTTTCTGCCTGTGGCCTGGATTCAGACTGAGCCATGTTTAGAGCAGACCAACTGACAGCAATGGAACTGAAGTTAGGCAGAAGTACAGTAGGTCTAATCTCAGCGTGGCCCAACCCCTTTCTCTGCCAATTCTCTGGGTGTGATTGTAGCAGAAACATGTTATCTAGCAGCTGTGGGCTGCTATGTCACGAAATATACACAAATATGACAATGCTGAACAAATTAGGAAAAGATAGGAGTTAATGAAGCTGAGCTCTAAGACCACTGAATTATAGAAAGAGGAAATAATCCAAAATGGCACATTTACTCAGGACTTCGGTGGTATGTAAGTTTTCACTGTTTTACTGATCATCCCTGGAGCTGTTAAAAATTGCATTGTTATAGCTGCTGATTGGAGCTTTATATCTTTTCCTTTTAAAAAAAGAAGCAGAAAATCACAACCTTATATGGTATTTTGAGTCTTTGGCATCAGATGGGCTACAAATTAAATTTTTAAAATGCTTGACACAAATGGAGAGAGAGAGAGAGAGAGAGAGAGAGAGAGAGAGAAATGGTATCTGTGGTACGAAGCAGTCCTGGTCTTGAAAATAGCCTCACAAAGATTTGAGGAAGGTGTGTGACTGGGGGAGGAGATGAAAAGCTGTTTCTTTGGAATAATAGGTTTTAAATTGGAGGCCTGTGCTTAAAACCCAGAGGCAATAAAAAAGGGGTCAAAATGGAGAAAATTGCACAACTCTTACATTACTTTAAAAGACAATAATTTCCTTTTCAGAAATGGTTCCTTTTTTTAAAAAAAGAGAGGTCTGTGACAATAGATGCCATCACTTAGAGTCCATTGCTCAATAAAAGAGTGGCCACGAATTCGAAGATTTTATGCAACTTAAATGTTTGCAGAAGTGGTCTATGAAATGCCACCATTTCAGAACACTGGACTCATTTTGAGTGGAAAGACTTAATCTTTGACCTAAAAATACAATTTGGACCATGAAAATGACCTTTTTGGAGTGATTTTGTGGACAGGGAATTTGACTTTGTTTATGCGGCTAATTCGCTTATAATTATTTACATTTCTGCTACATGTTTTTAATGGCTTACAATAGGTCTGCTTTGATTCTTCACTGCTGTGTACCATCACTAGTCATTTCCACTGGCAAGCGAGGCAGGTATCAACTCTGAACGGATACCGTTTTAATAACCTGCTTGCTACTCCCAAGGATCTTAGAATCAGGGCCAAAACATAGAAAGCTGGTCTTTCAGCTGATCTGATGTAATGAGCTCTGCTTCACATCTCTCCCACTGAGGCAGCCTGCTAGAGTGGCTGCTACCAGGTGACAATTGTCGGGTAGGCAATTGTCTCAATGAACACACATATATGTGCCTGTTCATTCATGGAGGGAAGAAATGAAAATAAGACAGAAGCGTTATTTCATTACGGCAGGAGCACACTGAGGGACTGTTCATATTGCAACGCAACACTATAATTTTTATCTATATATTGGAAACGGTTAAGGGGAAATAGTCTTGCTGCTCTGAAGCCAGGTGCCCCCCAAACTTCACCTACCAAGGCTTCATCATTTTACATCACTTTTTGGCTTGTGCCAGAGTTACCCAAGTTAAGATGATAGCTATGTGCAAGTTAGAATGTAGAAATAATGTATGGGTTTTCTTCTGTTGGTGTCAATTAGGAGATGCAACTCAAAGACCTCTGCTTCTGCTTGGCATTTGTGTTTTCTCTGCCAGCACTCCTGCAGAAATTCAACCCACGAAGCTTTCCATCACCGCACCACTTGTTGAATCTATGCATTTGTTGTTTTAAGAAATTTGTATCCCACCTTTCCACCCAAGTTGCTCAAAGTGGCTAATAACAAAAGACAAGCAGCAACGTCGACATAAATACAGGTGAAAACCAAACTAAAAAAATAGTATTAAAGTAGCATGCTGAGAACATAAACGTGCACAGAACATATTTCCCTGAGGGGATTGTATCTCTAAAACAGGAAAGGGGAAGTCATGGCCCCCTCCCGATGTCATAGACTCCAACAGCTTCGAAAATGTCACAAAAACCAGTACGCCATCACAGCTTCCCACTTTGTCATGCAGAGTCCCGAATTCCAACGGGCCTTCAGTACAGCATTTCATTGTGTTACTGGAAGTTCATATCTATGTGTCTCTCGCACGTGTTTCTTAGATCTATGCCTCCCTCTCCCTCCCACTTTCAGTCAATATGGCGTCACTTCTTGTTTTTTATGAAAACAAGATCTGGGTCATTTGAATGTCCCTAAGATAGTCTTCCTGCTACTCATTTGGTCAGTCTCCCACGAAGAAAGTAGTGGGTGGGGAATACCTTGCTGCTCTCTTTGCCCTGATTGAATGTTATTTTTTAAAAAAATAAAGTTTATTAAGAATAATCTAGCCTACCTTGCAATTCAGACCTAACAAATTTAAGTCCTACAACCAGTTTTCAATACCATGTGTTCTATACCAATGCAAATAAGCATAGTAATCCACTTGTTACGGTATTTTCGGCTACAAAAGAACATTCTCCCGGACCTTGTGCTTTCAAGAGAATATGCTTTTCTTTAGGGATATACATTACATGTCAGCTTTTTCTACTTGGTAGACCCCATTCAGCTGAACGTAATATTGTCCACATAGATTTCTTGCCTGATCACTCTGTCCAGTATAGGTACATTTTGAAAGCATTCATCTCACTTAAGTGTTAGTTTTCCACATTCAGGAAGATTTTAAAGCAAGTGATTCTATATAAAAAAACACACACAGGTGTATTAGAAGATGTCTGTATGACTACCACCCCAGATCACTTCTCTTTCCCCCTCAAATATTTTTATTTAAATGGTTCTAAAAGTATATCCATTTCAGGCAATTGAAAAATGAAGATTTTTTCCAGTATCAATGCCTATCTGTCACAGTGGCTATGTTCTACCTCCACTGTTGGACTCAGTCCACCTCAGGATACTAGCTGTTAGGAATTACAGGTGGGGAGTGTGCCGTTGCACTCAGGACGTGTTTGTGGGCTTCCAATGGGAATTTAAACCATGAGAAGGGAATGCTGGACTATAGGGGTACCAACTTGAATAAAATATTGGGGCACAGCTAAACCCCACCTGACATAATTGATCACAAGATGCAGCACACGCACGCCATTTGAATGGCAATGCCCCTCAACTTTGGGGGGGCAGCCCCCTCAAATATTTTATTGGGGGGCGAAGGGACCTGGCCCCTAGGAGTTGACTCCTATGTTGGACTAGATGAGCCTCAAGCCTCTTACATTTTATTTATTTCAGATACAACCCTCAACAAAGCAGTATACCACAGTCTAAAGAGCATATATATCAATTTGACCACAAACAGAGGCAGCAAATCTGGATATTGGCATATGGTGTATTGGTTAAGAGTGGTAGACTTGTAATCTGGTGAACCGGGTTCACTTCCCCGCTCCTCCACATGCAGCTGCTGGGTGACCTTGGGCTAGTCACACTTCTCTGAAGTATCTCAGCCCCCCTCACTTCTCAGAGTGTTTGTTGTGGGGGAGGAAGGGAAAGGAGAATGTTAGCCACTTTGAGACTCCTTCGGGTAGTGATAAAGCGGGATATCAAATCCAAACTCCTCTTCTTCTATATTGGAAGAACAATGTGGGGGGGGGAGAGTTAACCAGAAGTCACTGGGTAGGACAGGAAGTTACTACAAAAATTCCGCTACATATTATTAAGGGGGAAGGGGGGAAACACTGGGGTTGAATGTGAAAATGATCGTACATATGATATAAGGAAAAGCAGCAGCCCTTGTGGTCTCTTTCAGTTTTATGATGTTATTAAATAATGAACTGGTGTGACTTTTAAGTGGATTACGACGCTTATCTTCAAAGCCTTCTTTGCATTCAGTGGCCCTGTGTCACGGAAACCCCTCCCAACCCCTCCATTGACTTTGCTTGATTTTATTGAAGTTTAGTTGTTTAGCTCGAGTACATCCTACGCAGCACACTTCCCGCTGTGACTAATAAATATTTAGCAACACGAAACCAAAGAGATGTGCTAACCTTGAAACAATAACACCAGAAAGAAAACAATCACTAACTGACCACTGAGCTTCCTCATTTTATTAATGGCGTACATGCCAGTGTAACCAATTAGACTGTACTGCAATATATGGCTCTACCAACGAGGCGATAGGATGACTTGCTTTGTGAAAATGAGAGGCGAACGAGTATTCCGAGAGCAAGGGCTTCGTATTATTGAAGTTAATCATACTGTTCTCTCTCTTGCTCTCTCTCTTTTATTATGGTTCAGTCTATGGAAGTTCGCTGGAATGCAAACAGTGAGGAATAAATGAAGTTAGCTTTGGACTCTGCATGTGACAGTGGGGGACCAGGCCGGGTTTAATTCAACCTGGCAGAGCCCTCTTGAATTGTGTCACTTGTAGAATTTGCACTCGACTTTGGGAAACATTAAACTGTTCTCGCCACTGAGAACTAATTAAGAAATCTGCCCCTCCATGGCTGAGCTTATTTTGTTCAGGTTGACTGCTTGTTCAAGTCTGGATGCTCATCTAATGTACACTGTGACCAACTATTTCAGTTGGATTAAGGTAATTACCTAGCTCAACACTTTTCTGATACATTTTGCAATAATGGAATCCAGCGCTTTTATACGCTCCTCAAGCCACACTTTAAAGTGCAAATTTTGGCTCGAGAATAGGCTCAGTAATCCAAGGTCTTCATTAACAAATAGTCTACAGGGCAGCCGAGCGCAGGCACACTGACCGTATCTAAGCTTCGAAATGCCTGAGCTTTTGTGAAAGGCCTTCTCTTCAAAGTGTAACAAAGCGCTAATCTGAAAGATAGATGGAGATATAGCTCTGCTTCAGTGTTTAGGGCTAGGCTGGGGCAGGGCTGATTCCTCTCTCAGATGGGGAAAAAAGACTTTGCCGGTGGCTATTCTGACTTTAGAAAGAGAGTAGGCAGATTCATCAATTCAGGTTGACCATATACTGACTGGAATATCATTTGGGGCCTTTTCCCTCACTCATTAACAGCCACGTGCAAGTGCACTAAAATACAAAGGGAGGCCTTTCACTTTAGCTTCCTGTTCAGAGGAAGATTGAACTCAACACCACCACCGTGATACAGTTTTCCATATTTGGGATGGGGGGAATAAATTCAGTTCAGGTCACATTTAGAGGCAAATCTATCAAATTTCTGAAACAGCACGGAAACTGAAACGCAATCATCCATCGAAATTTGCACTTATCTGAATTTTGCAGTGCAGTTTTCCAACTGGGGTTTAAAGGAAATGAATATATTAGATTAAAAGGTGCATTGAAATGAATCTATCAGTGAAAAGAGCGTACAAAAATGCACTGTACTAGGAGATGTTTCTTGCAAAAAACAAAACAAAACAGGCATATCAGTCAAAACTGCATACAGATTTGCAGATTGCAAATCGTTGCAGAAATGGGGAGAATTGAAATTAAGACTGAAGAAACGAGAAACCAAGAGCACCAAAGCTGACAGATCCTTCAAACTCTAATTACAATTGCTTATCATTGTGTAGCACCAATAACTGCACAGTAGGGTTCCACTGGCACCCATGTATGTAACAGAACTTGCCTTAGAGCTAGGTTCAGGCAATTTTATGCCATGGCGAGGGTCCCAGGGGGAGAGACGCCCATGGGGGCAGAGCGAGCTGCCCATGGGGGCTGGAGTGAGCCACCCATGGTGGGCTGCTTCCTGGATGGGGGGGAGGGAGCCATGCCGCTTTGCCAGCAGCCTTCCTCCCTTCTCTCTGCCTTTTGACAGCTTGGGGGAGGCTTCCCCCCCCCAGGAAGCAGTCCAGGAGCAGGGGGCAATGGTGCGCTGGCTGTCCATGACTCCCAAGCCTCCCAAGCTGTCAAAACAGTTCCCAACAGTTTTCCGATTTCCAGTATTTAGTTCCCAACAACAGATGATGGCTACATTTGGATAGAATATAAACCATGGTTTAGTGCAGCAGCAAGCCTTGAGCTCCCATTCTCCCTCTCTCTCAAGCAAGGGGGGGTCATTTAAAGCTTCTGTAGTTTGTAACTAAGTACAGTTTCCGGGTTCATCTGAACATGGGAAACGGTGATTTCTTACAAACCATAACTGGAATCTTTACTCTTTCCTTCCTAGCATGTAAAGCAGAGGTGGTGAACCTATTGCCCTCCAAATGCTCCCGAACTCCAGCTCCCATCATCCCTGACCAGTGGCCATGCTGGCTGGTGCGATGGTAATTATATCTGAAGGGTCACAGGCTCTGAGCTCCTTGTGTGAAGGATGAAGAGGAGAGGGAGTGTTTATATTTATTACTTCTTTGTAAAAGTACTTGCATACTGCTAAATCACAAAACATACCTAAGCGGCTTGCAACATTACAAAGATAGAAACCATACAAGAAAAGCATAAAGTGTTCAACCCTGAGACTCATTACTACAATTGTGTAATGACAAACCATGGTTTAGCGTTGCATCTGAAGCCCGCCATTGCTTCACAGATGCTCTGTGCAGATTTTCTAATGTGATTCTACAATTCCAAGAGTAGAACACTAAAGGCATGGCTTCATCTCTAGGAAATAAAAGGCTACCACATGTTGGCTAAACCCCAAGCTACTAGTGAGCTTCTTACAGAAGCCAAAGTTTAGAACATTATAGCAGCAAAATACTGGAAAAGAAACATACCGAGAATATGATGGCCATGCCACCTATTTCTAGAGACTAGCTCCCAGGTGTTTTCGGACCAACATGAATATGGCATTCTGGTTGTCTACTCCAGGGTCCATCGTAAAAGCCCACGCTGCATATTATTTTAATATTTAAATGGTTACAATGATCTGCAGTCTTGGGGGTTATGCTGCAGATATGAATTGCTCTCCAAAGTCAAGTGGGGAAAAAACATCCACAACAGTACTTTGTTTTGCCTTCTGATGAGCTTTGAACAGGCTTAGCAGAAGAGCCCCCACACCTATGAACCCCCCCACCACGCATAGGCAATTATAAATGTGCATATAATTAAATAGATTAGAATATGCAAATAAGAAAATGCTAGACAGCGAGAACCTAGGCAGAGGTGACAATCACAGGCACTTAACAGAAAGGTTCCAAATGCTACCAGTTAGGAAAATCTTGCCCTGGGAATTCCGTTTGTGAAGGAAGGGTCCAAGATTTTGATCTATTTGCTCATCTGCTGGCAACATTCAGAAACAACTTTTATCCTTAAGGCACATACACCCCAGGGGGACTGCAACATAAAACTAAACACAGCCATTATAACGGTGTCAGAACGTTGTTATTAATATATTAATGATCTAATGATACTTTGGCTCCATTATAATCTTTCGGCTATCATAAATTAATTAATAATAATAACCAAACAAATAAAGGAGCTAACATTTTGCTGCCCTTTCACGACACCCCAAAATTGGTTGCCTCAGGTTGTTACCTCACAACCTAATAGTAGGGTCGGCTCTGAGCCCATAACTGTGCAGGAAACCAGAATGTCAGTGGGGAAACTGGATAGATATTGTTTTAAGTCGGAGCAGTTACCACCTAATGTTTCCAAATGTTAAATACTTGCATTAAAAGCCTAAAATTGAGCCTCCTTGCAGAATATGTGGCCTGGAAATCTGGAGGAGGAATGTTGTGGCTCATTCTAGTCCGTTCCGCTTCTTATGACAGCCTCCCTCAGTGAGCCGACGTGTGGGCTACAATGTAGGTCTCTGTTGCCCCTAAGAAGTGAAATCCTCATAAATTGCTCTTTTTCCATTTTTTCTCCTGAATGAGGAAAACTACACATTTGGTTCTATGTCTTTCCAAGGCAATAAAGCTGCTTTGAATTCTTTGGGCTTTTGCACAAGCGTTGTTTTCATTTTTTAAAAATCCTACTCATTATTTCATGGGAGTGTTATTATTACCACCTGATTTGCAGGCATGCTGTCAAAGCTTATTTGCGGCCACAGTGCAGAGATGGGGATGCAAGATGCCTTATACAAGCTGGAATATTGCGCAAGAATGCAATGGATTGGGGTGGGGGCAAGAAGTGTTTCCCAACTGCAAGCCTCTGGTTGCATTTCTTCTAGATAATGTAACAGATTTCAAGGCACGGCAATCATTTGTGGTTAAAAGGACTCTTGACAAGTGCAGCGTTATTTGCAAAGAGCTGCTTTAGGTGCTCAAAGGCGAACATCCCAACATACCCTCCGAGGACTCCCCCTCACTTTTAAAGTAACATTTCCCCACGTAACCCACTTTTTATATTCCTTCCTTCCCTGCAATCGGTATTTAACTATGCAGCTTCAATGGAAGAGGATTTAAATGGAAACCACCAAAAGGAGATCTGTATTTGCTTTTCATAATTTCACAGCAACCAGGAACAAAGGCGATCTGCCAGGCGCCGTATAGAGATATATGTCTTCTTTTCATGTCTCCACAATCAAAGATGCAGCTGGGAAGGAATACCAAACATTTTTTATTGATCTGCCTTAAAAAGGTAACCAGGCTAGCACGCTTGCCTCAATCGGGTTTTCCACGCTTCCTTTAGCCGATTGTCACGTACCAAACTAGCTGGAAAGAAATATCTTCCGTGCTAAACAGGATAAGTCAAAGCAAACTTTCGACGTTTTCGCTTTCTAGACGTTTTGTCACACCAGAGATCGGCAAGGGTGATCTTGCACGCTTACCACTCTCAGCTCTGAGGCCACCTTTGATGTCAACAAAACTAGCTGAAATAGATTTGACTCTAACGTTACTCCAGTAGCTGCCACACAGCCCATTTCTTTTCACAGAAGCTAGACAGGATGCATTTAGGGACCCACAGTATGTCAGGAGGGGCTTAGCTTATACAGCTTTGTGCATCCTTTTCTAAGCTATTTCACTACTGGGAAGTGCTGCAGAGCTTCTGTTTTGCACTCAGGAAGTCCCAGGTTGAATCTCCAGCATCTCTGGTAGACTTGTAAAAGGGTAAAAGACTATTGGGAAATGATACATAATGAATTGAGAAAAATGTTCCAAAGTACTCCCCCCCCCCAAAGAAAACCACCCCAGAGTCCTTTCTGTTGTGGATAATTCAGACCGAAATTCCCAGGCATCAAAAAAGGTTATTTATGTATGCCACTACTGGGGCCCATATTTTGTTAGCCCCAAAATGGAAAATGAGCGAGGTCCCAACCAAAGAAGACCGGCAACTTAAATTGACAGAATATGTGCAGCTTGCAGACTTAACATATAGAATAAGTGAACAAGAAGAACATACGTTTAGAGAAGATTGGAAAAAGTTAATTGAATATATAGGAAACAACTGTGTGCAGCTGCAAACGGTGGCAGCATGAAGATAAATTCAACAGTGTAAACAAGTTTTGATGGATGCAATAATGGAATACTGAATGGTTTAGTTTTTGTAAAATATGCAGGGATTAATGATATGCAAAATGAACCATGGAAAAAGAAGAAGGGAAGTCATTGATATCTTAAGGATGTAAAAATGAGTACTTTAAATTGTAAAACAGAAAATGTAATAAAAATTATATTTAATAAAAAAAAATCCCCAGCATCTCCATGTACAGCTGGACCCTTGCCTGAAACCCTGAAGAATCATTGGCAATCAAAGTGGGCAATACTGACCTAGAAGGTAGCTTTCTGTTGGGACGATTCAGGAAAGATGAAGCAGTTCTTCATGCGGAACATAGTTCAACTATGGAACTCGTTCCCACAGAAGGCAGTGATGGCCACCAACTTGGATGCTCTAAAAGAAGACAGGACAAATCCACAGAGGAGAATGCTATCAATGGCAACTAGCCACGATGGCTTTTGCTCTGCCTCCACAGACAGAGGCAGTAATGCTTCTGAAGACCTGTTGCTGAAAACCACTGGAGGTCCCTGGTCCTGAATAGGGTAACTGTGCCCCTGAAGGACCGGGTGCACAGCCTGGGAGTCATCTTGGACTCACAGCTGTCCATGGAGGCGCAGGTCAATTCTGTGTTCTGGGCAGCTGTTTACCAGCTCCATCTGGTACGCAGGCCGAGAACCTATCTGCCCGCAGACTGTCTTGCCAGAGTGGTCATGCTCTAGTTATCTCTCGCTTGGACTACTGCAATGCGCTCTACGTGGGGCTACCTTTGAAGGTGACATGGAAAATACAACTAATCCAGAATGCGGCAGCTAGACTGGTGACTGGGGGCGGCCGCCGAGACCACATAACAACGGTCTTGAAAGACCTACATTGGCTCCCAGTACGTTTCTGATCACAATTCAAAGTGTTGGTGCTCACCTTTAAACCCCTAAACGGCCTCGGTCCTGTATACCTGAAGGAGCGACTCCACCCCCATCGTTCTACCCGGACACTGAGATCCAGCACCAAGGGCCTTCTGGTGGTTTCCTCACTGTGAGAAGACAAGTTACAGGGAACCAGGCAGAGGGCCTTCTTGGTAGTGGCACCCGCCCTGTGGAATGCCCTCCCACCAGATGTCAAAGAGAACAACAACTGCCAGACTTTTAGAAGACATCTGAAGGCAGCCCTGTTTAGGGAAGCTTTTAATGTTTGAGGCATTACTGTACTGTATTTTAATATTTTGTTGGAAGCCGTCCAGAGTGGCTGGGGAAGCCAAGCCAGATGGGCGGGGTATAAATAATAAATTCTTCTTCTTCTTCTTCTTCTTCTTCTTCTTCTTCTTCTTCTTCTTCTTCTTCTTCTTCTGTCCTGCTTGCGGGCTTCCAACAGGCATCTGGTTGGCAACTGTGAGAACAGGATACTGGACTAGATGGTCCATTGGCCTGATCCAGCAGGCTCTTCTTCTGTTCCTATATTGTCCTCTGTACCAACCGTCATAGAAGCCAACTCCTAGGGGCTGAAGTCTGTTCAGCTCCTCCTCCAATAAAGCATTTGAGGGGGCCACCGCCCAAAGTTGATGTCCATTGCCTTTCAAATGGTGCATTGTGCAGCGCCATGTGATCAATTACATGGGGCATGGCTTACTGCCCCACCCCCCGTATTTTATTCAAGTTGGCACCCTTGCCAACCGTATACATATTTGGTTGTCGGGAAGAAGCCCTGTACAGCTCAAAGCCACCCACCCACCCACCTGTTAAAGAAAAGGTTAATTCAGGAGAACGTAAGGTAAGTTTATGTGTGTCAAAAGAAACATAAAATAGGCAGCCAAAGGAAATGCATGCATGTCAAGAGGCCTATTAAACAGATATTATGAGCAATATCTTTGTCTCAGCTGATGGGGGCTGTCCTGAAGCAACGACGAGTTGTGGCACATTAAGGACCAACTCAGTTATGATGGCATATGCTTTTGTGGACTGCATTGTGCCTACGACATATTTATTATGGCATAAGCTTACCGTCCACTTCAGCAGGAGCATGAAGTCTAGCTGCTTAGTCAACATTAAACGAAAGCCCTGACAAACTTCATTCAGTTATGCTTATCAAGGGAAGAAACTCCGCGGCGACCCAGAAGTAACGGAGCGCATTACTTCCAGGTTTCATCGCTCATGCATGCACAGACAGTCAAAATGGCGTCACGGGCATGCGCGGAAGCGGCGAAACACAACCTGCACACGCGCAGATGCAATGTCGCATCTTACGTTCTGTTCAGGATGGAATGGATCCCGTTCGCATCCCGAGGTACCACTGTATACGTTTATTTAGTTCCAAACGAAGGTGGAGAACAGAAGAAAATAGTTTCACTATACTTTTGGGAACAAAGGACAGGAGGTTCTGATAGGCTGAGCCTCCCTTTGGTAGGCATTGCAGTGAAGGTCACTATCAAACTCATTTCCACTGCAGGCTTCTATCAATATTCATCACTCAAAAATCCATCCTGGTTTTCTAAGTTGCCACTCAGCAACATTCTGTTGTTGAAGCACAGAACGTGTAGCACACAGTGGTTTAGCTACCAATCTTGCTATTTGTGGGCTTGTGCTCACTCTTGTCTGCTAAATTTGCTTTTGTTCATCACACACCAGGTGAGGCTTCTGTAAAGTGAGTGTTCTGATGGCTTTTATTAAACTGGGGAGGAAATGATCAAGTAAAATGTTATGAGGCCCTTCTTCTCTCAAGAGCAGCTCCTTCCAGGTACTTCACAGGGATGTGCGTTCCATCTTCCTCCGGGGTCATCAAATGCATAAAAACATACCTGGAAAGATCCAATTTTCCCATTGATGTAGAATCCGTGTTGACCATATAGCAAAGTGCCCTATATCAAGCTAGGCCAAGCATGGCGAAAAAGGAACAAGAGGCAAATTCAGCTTTCTTCCAGCTTTTCCTTTTCTTTACAGGACTAGCACTTCTCTTAGCAGGTAAATTACCTATTTTCATTTTGCTCTGATACAGTATTCAATTTGCCTTCTGGTTGAAAATATACTTCAGTAATTAAAACAAGCAGATTGGATAAGCCCATTTCTACCATTATTTTTTGACTAAGTAGAAGAAAAGTAAGTTTTATGATTGCTCTAGCCATGCTAATTTAATGTACTTCAATTATTTAATCTCAAAATGGACCCATTCCAAATAAAGTAATATACTTTACAACAGTATCGTGTAGGAAATAATTAGGTTGCAAGTTCTGGAGGCTTTAATATGGATGAAATTATATAACTATCTTTGCATTCTGCACAAGGCCCTATTAAATGCACTAGCCTGCGATGTTGCTGGCTGTCAGAAAGCAAAATGAAAAATAGTTTTAATAGCTGCTCTTTGACCTGTTTTATATTTTATGTCAATTATAACAGCACACAACCATGCATAATTATGAAGCATAGAGGCATTAAAACGTACACATAATTTGTGTTCTTATGGCAAACATTGCAGGAGGGTTTAGAAAACAAACTGGCGATTTCCTATTGTTGTAAGTCATCTGAACAGTTATATATTGGGATTAAATATCTTAAGACAGATTTGTCTTTCCATCTGTCTTGAGTAATTTTAAAGAAATATTTTTTGAGATGGACAAAAATCCCTGCATAGACACAACTTGCTGCCATCTGTACTCTCTCTCATAACACAGTGTGTAGGTTCCAGCGCGAATAGCAAAGTAACCCTGGAAGATATACAGATTTGTCATCTGAACATCATTTTTAAAATGATCCAATTTATTCACAGCAGGAGTTTCCTTTTGGCACTGTCGCAATCATCCTTGTTTTGGGACATTTGGGGCAGAAAGACCGATTAATTTTATTTTTGCAATGCATCCCACTTTCTTAAATACACACTGACTGAAGAAAATAGCTTGATAACACTTCCTTCTTCTTCTTTTTGAGCTCTGAACACAGAAGTATTATTAAGTAGCATTTAGATTACTACAGTCACAGGGAAAAGTATGACTCGGTCCAGTATACCTGAAGGAGCGTCTCCACCTCCATCGTTCTGCCCGGACACTGAGGTCCAGCGCCAAGGGCCTTCTGGCGGTTCCCTCGCTGCGAGAAGCCAAGTTACAGGGAACCAGGCAGAGGGCCTTCTCGGTAGTGGCGCCCGCCCTGTGGAACGCCCTCCCACCAGATGTCAAAAAGAAAAATAACTACCAAACGTTTAGAAGACATCTGAAGGCAGCCCTGTTTAGGGAAGCTTTTAATGTTTAATAGGTTATCTTATTTTAGTGTTTTGTTGGAAGCCACCCAGAGTGGCTGGGGAAGCCCAGCCAGATGGGAGGGGTATAAATAATAAATTATTATTATTATTAGATGCTCTGAAGAAACCAACCGGGGTGGCGTGGGGAGTAAGTGTGTGCCATTCATCTAGGGTTATGTTTTGATCTGCTTTCCTTTGGACCACATCACTGAGGCTGAGAGGGGGAGAGGTCTTGTCATCTGGGCAACCCAGGAACTCCATACACACTGCCTAGGCGTGTGCCCCACTGAGCTCACTTCAGTGCTGCAAACACAGCAAAAACAACACAGGAGACAGAAACATGTCTCTCACATATCCGTCTCTGCAGCCACAGCAGGCGTTGTAACCAGTGCTTTTTTTCAAGAAAAATAGGTGCTGGAACTCAGGATGAAATTGTTGTAGTAAGTCGCCGGGCAACTCTGAAAAGATGCCAGTTTGACAACAGTCATGCTCACCATCTGCAGAGGTGCTAAAAAATGTGGCAAGCCGGCTCCCTAGCTGGTTTGGGGGTTGCCCCTGGTTCTGGTGCAGGTCAAATAACTGCGCCCCTGCATCCCTTGTTCTATTAGATTCAGGTGGATGGCTAGGACATCTCAGAAACCCTGTGGCTAGAGAGACAGTGAGTGAACGAAAGTCCTCCTGAAGGTTTAATGACTGAGAGGGGATTTGAATCCTGGTCTCCAACACACTAACCATGACTACCACATGTTCTTATGCCAAAGGGGACACTTTGAAACTGTTCACCTGCTAAACTTTACCAAGAATGACTTCCCTGCTTACTCAGATCCATGATATATCCTGTACTCAATTTCTCTTGGCTGCATCACCCCAAAATTTAGGAAATCAAGAATGAGATGAAAGACTATTACAAAAGCCTTCCTCATATGCCTAAAAAGTTGTACATCTCAAAACAAGACCACTCTACCAAACTCAAAATGCTGTGCATTATTCTGTGCAGTGCAAAAAGGAGAGAGCAGCATATCATTTCATGCAATGCCTTCACGGCATGAAAGGGTGAGATTTGGATTTTTGACCATCCCGATGTAGCAGATAAGCAGGTGAACTCTACCTGCAAATGTTATGAATTCAAAGCTAGTGGCACCCTGTGCATATAGGGAACTCAGCCTTAAATACACACAGGTGGTGCTTCCGTTCATTGATGCTGGAAATGGTTGCTGATAGCTTACAGTAGATTCTATGGCAAGCCTTGACACTAGATCAATCCAAGCCCTGGCAGACTTCCAAGCAGAACAGCTTCGAGAGTCATGGGGCTTTCAATAACGCCATCGGGGAATTCAAACAGCAGCATCTGAAAACTGTTTTAACCCCCTTAGTAGGAGACCGATACTCCTTTTGCATTCGCTGTGGAATTCCGTGTTTGGATTTGTATTGCTCACTTCCATTCCTTGATGCTCCGATATTCAGGCGCCCAATAAAAAGGTTTGTTGGCACTTTAAAAGGGCGATAGAATGAGTTGACTTATTCCAAATCAGACCAGGGCTGTAACCCAGTAACAGAAAATTTGCCTCGCATGCAGAAGATCCACACAGGGCTGGGACAAAATACTGCCTCAAGCCCAGAGTAGTCTCTGCTGGCCAGTACAAGGCACTTCCTCTGCTCTGCCGAACGTACGATTGTCAGCCACAAGTTCCTAAATTCTCTGGCAGGGTATTGTCTGAGCATTTGTTCCCAATCACCTTTAAACTGAAGGGGCCAAAGTGTGAACCAGGAAGATGACATAGACCAAAGAGGAGGAGGAGGTTTATACCCTGTGCATCTGGCTGAGTTGCTTCCAACACACATAAAATCATAATAAAACATTTGAAACTTCCTGATACAGGGCTGCCTTCAGATGTCTTCTAAAAGTTGTGTAGTTCTTATGGGAGGGCATTCCACAGGGAGGGCACTGCTACCAAGAAGGCCCTCTGCCTGGTTCCCTGTAACGTCACTTCTCCCAGTGAGGGAACCACCAGAAGACCCTCAGCACTGGACCTCAGTGTGTGGGCTGAATGATGGGAGTGGAGACGCTCCTTCTGTGCTCTGCCATAAGAAACACATGGCTGAAAATGGCAGCCCCATGTAGAGTTCTCACCTTCTTTCTCCATAGCATAGAGGACATCGTAGTCTGCACTCTGACGCCATTATTTTGAGGACTTCCTCATTTTTTTCAGCACCAACTGCTGAAATGGTGCAGGGTGGGAAAAACATGGTATAAGGAGGTCATGATATAAGGAAAGGTTCTACAGCATGTTACAGAAGAGGACAGTGGAAGGTTATCCAGGCTACCATTTTCTGCAAATGGCTCCATGTCTCTTATCACTTGCAGTTCTGTTCTGCGTGAACTATGCCATGCAACACCTAATCCTAGGAGGCATGAAAGCGCCACCCATACCCGTAAAGGATCTCAGGAAAACTGGGACATCCCGATTTTTCCTGCAAGCGCACAGTGACCATTTTGAGTGCAGATATCTCGCCACGAAAAAAGTGCTGGGGGGGGGCACCATCACACACATTTTTGGTCTCCCTGAAAGCATGGCCGTGAAAAAACACTTTTTGGGGGCTCCACAATCTCCTATAAGTCACATGGCTCATGCGGGAGAACAGATGGGAAGACGCACATGACGGTTTGGGGACTCAACATGTTGGCAGGTATGCGCACCCTATTAACCCCCATGAACATTGCCCCACCAGCCCAGTCTGCAACATTTCTAGTGTGGAGCAGGATGGTCTGCAAGGATTTGGAACATGAAGAGAATGCATACACACACACCATGCGACAAGGGACCCTAATACTGTCAGTTCCCAGGCACTCGGCTTGTGTTCAAGGAAATGTGAGTTCAGCCCCCCCCCCCAGGCCTTCCCTGCTCAACATTGGGAAGGTCAGGGACTGAGCAAGTATGGCCATGTACACTGGGATGTCGGGGGGCCAAGGCTTATGTGTGGGCTCTGGGGATGGCAATTGTATTAATTTGCTTAAATTCGTATTAAAACTGGAGAAGGGTGTGCCAGCCCAGCTGTGCTTGGAGCTCCCCCTGCCCATTCTATGGCAACTTCTGCCCCAAAATCCTGCCCTGGCAAGACCACTGACAACTACCCCTACTATCCGGAAGCCCTGAACTTGGAAATTTGGGATAGTCCTCTCCTGCTTTGCAACTTTCGAAGGATTCATCAAACCACCAACTCCGAAGAACGCCTCCACTTTGCACCAAAGAAAGTGCAGCTAGTATTGAGCCAGCTGAATAAAAACGCCAGTGTATTGAGGCGGGGGTCCTTTTCTAAAGTGTGATCGTGTTACAAGTTGCTCATTTGCTCCTTGGGACTTTTGCCCTGGTGGAACTGGCAAAGGAGAGGCAGGCAGCCGGCGAGTTTGTTGTTGTTGTTTCAATTCGCTGAGTCACACCAGACTCCCTCCACGGAAAGAGCAAAGTCGAAATTTGGAGTCTAAATCAATAGCTGACAAGGCTGCTTTTGAAAGCACCGGAGGGGCACTCTGCGCTCCCATTGTAGTCGCAGGGAGAATTTTGTCTGTTTAATTTGCATGGTGCACAGCCTAGCTTCTGTCGAGAAGTCTTGACTTTTCGGATTTCCCAGTCCGCCCGGTTACGATTGTCATGCACGCTTGTCAAACAGGAGGCTCCATCGGTTACCCTCAGACTGGATTGAACAAACTAACATCATAACAAGAGTGTTTATGGGAAAAAACTGCTTAAGCACTGAAGCAGAAAGGGCTTAGCACTGATCAGACCTCTCTCCCACCTTTATTCTTCACTGTTCACATTGAAATGCAAATATCAGCGCAGGGTTTCCACTGGCGTGCCACTCACAAATTGAAAAGCAGTTTTTATCTATGCAAATGTAAGCATGGTAATTGAAGTTAATCAATCAATGCTAGCTTTCACTAAAACCTTGAACATGATTGAATAAAGTAATTATCATTCAGCAGAAAATGATGAAGTTGTAGACAGCATGAACCTTATTAAAGGAGGATTTTGAGTCACAATGGCTTAATTTAGCTAACAGCCCAGCCTTAGCCCAACGAATACAGTACCCTGACTGTCTAGAATTGTTGTATCGAAGAGCAAGAAGAGGGGGGAGGGGAGGGGGAAGATGTTATTATTTTAATTTTTACAGCGCTGGATTAGTAAAAAGTGCTTGTTACACTACACAGGGTAAGCCACAATTAACGTTCTCCATTGCTCTAAACAGATCAACAAATAAAGACCGCTGTGGCATCCTACAAGTGTCCAAGAGCAACAGCCAGTTCTTAAGACTAGGGGTGGAATTCAATGTTGTGCCATCGTGAATGTCCCATGAGCCGAAGGATTTCACCTTGCCATAGTGAATTATCTCTTCTCTCCTCCCTTTGCACACTGTTCTGTGTTCTCCTGACTCCCCACCCCACCCCAGTTTCAGGGGGTACTGGCAGGGGGGGGGAGCCCCGTTGCACAAGCAGAAGCCCTCGTGCAAGGTCTGCACTGCCAGGTCTTTAAGTGACTCCCGCGCTTATTCCAAAATATGCAACTACGTTACTGTGAAACCTCCGCTGTACAATATTACAAGCAACTCAGGGTAAGGTCACAAACTTCCCAGTGCGAAGTTTTGTCACATGGAGCCCCATTTCCAAATGAGACTCGACAAGGCACATCTGAACAA